>NW_026712346.1:9122454-9309954 GCF_030504385.1 Musca domestica
TTATTTCTTCTTGTTCCCAAAACTTTCTCAATAATTCACGAACGTCATCTTCAGAATTATTTTTTATTTCTATAGACGCTAAACAAATTTCATTGGCTGATATTGGCCCATAGATATACCAACCGTATATGGAATTTTGAGCTAACATGTTGCCCAATATGTTCTTTTTAACTCCCTCTAGGATTATATATGGGATAACATCGCTACCTATAAGCATATCAATTTGAGCAGAAATCATAAAGCATGGACCTGCCAACTTCAAATCCTTAATACTTCCCAAATCTGAAATTTTAATAGTCTGCGTCGGCAATAAACTTGTCAAATTTTGCACAACTAAAGTTTCTGCTTCAAATTCCGTTTCATTTATTTCTGAACACAGCGTCAGAACACATTTTTATTTGAATTAGCCATGACTGTTCCACTCAGACCACTAATCTTGAAACTAGCTTTTTCAGTTAATATGCCAATTCGTTTAATTTTTTTTTTTTTTTGGGTAACGAATGTTCGTTTCGAAGCAGAGTCAATGAGAGCTCAAACTGTAAATATTTCCCCAGAATACTTTACTTTTACTAGAGCTGTAGGCAGCATAACGTCATCATGACTTACTGACACATGTGTTTCCACATTAGAAGTTTGAGCTACAGAATTGGACGAACATGGCATTTCTTCTACAATATTCTCTGTGGTAACTAGACCATTTGTTTGGCGTCCATTTTCAGAACGGTAAGTGTTTTGACTTTCTCTTGCTACCAATCTTGGCTATGTATATCTCTCTTGAACGTTATTTGTTAAATGCAGTTTAGTGTGGTGTTTCTTTTTGCAAAACATACACCTATGTACACTAACGCATTCCTGAGAAATGTGTCCATATATAAGACAATTGTTACACAACCTTTTTTCTCTTGCAAATTCAATTCTCTGATTAACACTCATACTATTAAATCTTGAACAATTCTTCAAAATATGATTTCTATTACACATGACACATCTATTCGATTGTGTCGATTGCGCTTTTTGATGCGCTTGAAATTCATCATTAAAGGCAGTTGAAGCTGCTATAGTTCTTAGACTGTCTATTCTCTCTAGGACTCTATGTCTGTTTTTTAGAAAATCTTCCATTTGTGACCATTTGGGTAGCTCTGAAGTTGATTCGAGCGATTGTTTCCAAAGAGTCAAAGTTTCAACCAGAAGCTTAGTTGAACACAAAAATATCAAAATAGGATCCCATTGATCTACTTGCACCTTATGTGCTTTTAATATAGCTAGACAGTCGCTAACTGTTGATTGAATTCTTTTTATATTTCTGCTAGATTCAGTCTTTGCTGCCGAAAGATTGAATAAAATCTTTAATTGATTATCTACCAGTACCCTCACATTTTCGTATCGCACTGATAATGCTTCCCATGCCAACAAAAAATTCTGATCAGATAACGGGTACCGACCAACAATTCTACCAGCCTCACCCTTTGTTTTGTTACGCAAATGATAGAGTTTTTGCGCAGGTGTGAGTCTGGCCGTAAACATGTCTCTAAAAGTTGGCCATTGTTCATAACTTCCGTAGAAGTCTTGAGTGTCACAAGGTGGCACTTTAATACAAATTTCCGACATGTCAAAGGTTGTACCCGGAGGATACACAGCTGAGCTGTGAAACAGTGACGGATTTGTAACATCGCCTCTAGCGGTATTATTTTGATTTTGGTTTCTTTTCTTCAAAATCTCTAATAATTTAGCTTTTGTAGTTTGGTATTTGTCCCTGAGGAACTCAAATATTTTTCTGACTTCTAATTTATAAGCCTTTTCTTCTTCCTCCTCTATTTCTGCTAAATATACACATTCAAATGCACTGCGTGCATTGTGCCAATCTTCATCAATGGATTCTAATTTGGTTTTTATTAAAGAATCCGAAAATAGTTCCTCGGGAGTATTCTCCAATTGAATGCACATATTCATAAGGCTTTCGTATTCAAACTTAGCACAAATTGTTGAATCTATTTTGTTTTCTATTTATTTTTATGTATATTTATATGAGGTTTATTTATAGTTGTTTATTATTTTTTATTTACTTTTTTATTTACTGTTTTTTTATTATTATTTATTATTATACAAACAAATTATAATTATCACTTTATTTATTGTTAATAAATAAAATGAAATTATTTCTGTTAATATTTTTGATTTGCCGTATAATATTACTTTTCTCAGCAAAAGTTTAATTTGTTTTTAAACTTATTGAAAAAATGTTTTTAATATATTTTTATGATTTGTTTATTTAATTTTTTTTTTTAAACTTAGCTTTTATTATCTTATTATTTATTTTTATTCAAAATTATTCATGTGTATTATTATTTTTTATTCATTCAATAATTTATGCAAAGTTTTATACGTTACGTCAGAAACTTGCATTACGTTAGCGAGTAATTGCACAACTTTTCTGACCCAGCAGCTGATCGATAGTCGATATGGTAAGCACAACAGACGGATTGATCTGGCACAATAAACATGTGTCATAAGATTGTTTATTACAAACGGCACAAATGACGAATGCGACCAATGTAACACAAAACAAAATGAAATAAATGCCAAATATAATGATGGAGAATATGAAAGTGATTGTGGTGTTTTATAATGGTGTTAGTGTATGTGTTTTTGATAGTGTTAATAAACAATAAATACAAATAAATATTTCTTTTTCTTCTAACTTCACACAAACGATTTCTTTTGGAAATGGCAGTGCTGATTTGTTGAATGTATGTGTGTCAACGACAAACAACACAAAAGCCGCCACATTCGAACACAGATGAAAACACAACAACACTTCTTACTACTTTCAAATTAATTTTAAATTAAAATTAGTGCTTTTTTTGGAAAATATTTTTGGCAAATAAGCCGATTCTTTATTTTGGACTTGTTGTGGTTCAAATTCTACTAAGTAGATTTACCCATTAAATATTATCCAATGGTCATGGAAGTTGAGTTCCTGGCGAGAGTTCTCAACCTGTCGCTGGCCTCCCATATAGTACCCGAAGCCTGGAAAATGGGTCGGGTGGTCCCGCTGTTGAATAATAAAAACATGAATTATGTAATATTTGATTTATTCCAGAACTGCAAGAATGTAAAACTTTTTACTAAAAACTTGAAGATTCTCGCAGGTTCTGAAGCAAAGCAACAGGATGAATTGTGTGTTACCTGTTGGCTTTGTCTTAATCAATGAATTGTTAAATGTGCTAGTATTAATTCTTAATTGTAGATGCAATAAGAAATAACGTTGGCGTCCATTGATGTTGTGTGCAGCGTAGAAATCTCTCTGCAAGCTTTTACAATTTTGTAAAGGATTGGCAGTCGGAATTGACATACAGGGTTGCCCATATTCGACGGACCCATGGGCCCATTCCAATCGACGAGGCTTGTCCGCAGGCAACATTCTTTGCGTCAATTGAATTTTGTACGGGAACAAATGCAAATCAATGCGAATAATCCGTTGTAAAGTGGACCGAGCCATGCCCAACTGCTGAGAACGGCGTTTTTGTAATGTTCTTGGGGACCTGGCTCGTACGGCAGCGATATTCTCGGCCGATCGCCTTGGTCACTTTTATATGGCCTCTTCGGATTAGAAAGAGCCTTACCAGTCGAAAATTTTTCGTATAAACGCTTAATGGTGTTCTTAGAAGGCGCACTTCTCAATTTTTTTAATGTTTTAAAAGCACGTTGAGTTTTAACAATTGACTTCTTCTGTTGAATGTAAATTTCAACTATTTCAGAGCGCTCGCGTGTCGCGTATTGGTTCATGGTAAAAATCTGCTTGGACTGACGCTTCAAACGCGGTATGTTATTAAGCGATGTGACATCTCTGTCAAAAGTTATGGCGTTGCCAGATGGGTCCGTCGAAAATGGGCAACCCTGTATATGAAAACTGTGTGGGAAATGCCAAGAACTGTCAGTTTCTGGTCAGAAACGCAAAAATGGCATCAAATAAAGAAATGTCTATTCGCAAAGCCATAGTTTCTGTGGAGAACATTGTTTCACAGCCGGTTTCAGTTAATATCATTGATACACAGGAGACCGGGCGTAAACAGTCGTATTTCAAAGTTGTTACACATTAAGTTCTGATAATTAACTGCGGTATAAATAAAGAGGTAAATAATCCCGAGGTTATGAGTAGATATTTAGTTTCCTAAAATAACGTCATAATCTACTCATGACACTATGAAATTATGATTTCCCATATCTTATGATCGTCCCGAGACTTTTACTGTCAAAACTCAGTCTGTCAAAAGACCATTATCTATGATTCCCGTCATGAAAATTATATTTGCGACAAGATTTGCAACATAAACAACGGCCGATGACATAAGTAATTATATAAAATCAAAAATTGAGGAAGATCATTTTTGAGGCGTTATAAGCTTCCATCTACATTTTCTGAAAGTTAGCTCATTTGCCGCTAAGACCATATTCAGTGCAAAAAATAGAACTCAATAATTCATTTACTATTTGCTATTTTAGAAAATATAGTGATTGTAAAGAATGTGGTGGCATCCTTGTTGCGGTGGGTGTCAAATATACCACTAATTTAATTGATCTTGAGTTTATTGGCGTATCAATTGAATTGGGCAAAACATAATTGTGTCTAACTTGTACTTATATTCCACCTTCATTGTCACTTGACATTTATAATCAGCATTTTTCATCAATAAATTACTGAAAAAATTAAAGATTTAGTTTATAGTTTGATTCTTGGTGATTTAAAATTCGTTCTATTAGGTGGCTTTCAATGACAGATTCTGAAGCTTTGATCCCTTTGTCATTCGTAACGAACAATACCCAGCATATATTCTAAGTTATTAATCTTTTTGTGACAATAATATTTATGAAATAAAGAGTGTTGTTTAATTTTATGTCAAATTTGTTCTAATTTCTAACATTAATTTATGTTTACATTCATTGTAATTTGAACTGTTAGTATTTCTTGTGATAGCAACGTTTTTAACTCAAATTGGAATAATTTGGATATTGGATTACCTTCAATCACTATTGGGAATTTGCGAGATAGAAGAAGTCGGTCTTTCTTTGCCTGGTGAAAGACACAACGAAGTAATTTTTATATGATTTTACGAAGTGATAAATTACATCTGCCGAAATGCCGCTACATAGATCTTCGCAACGTCCAATAAATTTGAAAGGTCTGAAGAATTAAATATGCATCCTGATAATGAACAGATTTAACTAAGTACATCACGTGCAACGATTAAACCATCGGGTTCACAAACGGCTAACACACTATTCAATAGTGTAGAACAGGTAACCCAACATTTTACCACATAATCAGCATTTTTCATCAATAAATTACTGAAAAAATTAAAGGTTTAGTTTATAGTTTGATTCTTGGTGATTTTAAAATTCGTTCTATTAGGTGGCTTTCAATGACAGATTCTGAAGCTTTGATCCCTTTGTCATTCGTAACGAATAATACCCAGCATATATTCTAAGTTATTAATCGTTTTCGTGACAATAATATTTATGAAATAAACAGTGTTGTTTAATTTTATGTCAAATTTGTTCTAATTTCTAACATTAATTTATGTTTACATTCATTGTAATTTGAACTGTTAGTATTTCTTGTGATAAATTCACAAAATTACCTCTACAAACGAAAGGGGAAATGGTTAAGGCGATGGGAATATGTTTCTCATGTCTTAAAGAAGGTCACCGAACTGTGAATTCTTTTTCTAAAACGAAATGCGGTGTCAGTTCTTGTCATTGTTGCATGCTAATTTTGAGAAAGATGAAAAGGTGGAGAAACCTGTTAAAGGAATTAATAAAAACAGGAATTAATAAAAAAAGGAATTAAAAAATAAAAATTAATAAAAAAGAATTGCAATCAAATGCCGCACGAAATTATGGAAACGGCTCTGTTTTATTTCACATTATTCCAGTTAAGCTATATGGACCAAATGGATACGAGGAAATATATGACTTTATAGATGATGGGGCAAGTATATACATGGTTGACAATGACGTCGTAACGAATTTGGATATTACTGGAAAACCTGATGTCCTTAAACTACAGCGGATCAATAGTCAGACCTCTAGGGAAAACAATTCAACCAAATTTTCGATTGAAAATGTGTATGTTACTTCCAACTTTAATTTACCAGTACAGAGTTTCAACATGAGCTATATGCTAGAATAATATCCAAATGCCCCTCTTTTGAAAGTGAATTTGAAAGATTATACCAATGTGAAGTCGAAAATGATAGCAAGCTTTTCTCATGCCTGTTTGACCAATAGCCTCAAAGTCTAGATTGGGATGGATTATTTACGGGGCGACGGCAAATAAAAGGGGAAAGAATATTCTTGTCACTATCGAGGATCGGAAATGCAAAAACTAATGGAACTAGACGAAACGAAGAATTGTTATTTTGGAATGGAAACGTTTGGTATCAAAATTCCCGTGAAGAAATTATTTTCGAAGGATGACGAAAGAGCATTGAAAATCTTAAACAAGACAACGGTCAGGAAAGGCAATCGCTTTGAATCTGGACTACTTTGGAGAAGTGATGACTTTACTCTCCCTGGATAGCGCTGGACCTACCTCTCTAGATCATGTATGTCCTTCCTGACACGCCAGGGTGGGGGAGATTTATCCACCATATGATGGTTGGGATGATTCTCATGGTAACACCCAAGCAGGTACTGCAACGAAAGCATATGATTATGCTGACGTAAGGGAAGGACTTTCGCCTCCTCATGTAGATGGTCCACTGGTGTCATGAGAGGGCACCATGTCGCAGTTCTCAGGGCAGCGTTCTGGCAGGTCTGGATATGATTCCACTGCGTAGCGCTAGTATTCGCAGACAACACTGGAGCCGCATAGCTGACCACAGACCGACCTATCGCGTTATAAGAGGTCTACAAGGTCCGCACCTCAAGAGCTGCCGGCTAATGCCTTGAGGACCTTGTTCCTACTTTTCATCTTGTCGCATATTGCTGTGGCTTACGCGGACGACTTGAACATGCTATCGAACGTGACCCCAAGAATCTTGGGGTAGTTCGTTGTCGGTATTAGATACATCTCGACCTGAACATTCAACTGGTTCTCATCTCCGCATACTATGTGGTAAAGAGTATGGCCGTTGATTTCGTGGCGGATATTTTCATATTCCTCGCGTGGAAGTATGCGGCAAGTTCCGCGAGATAGGGTTTCAGCCTTTCACATATGTCATCGACCACTGGGCCCGACGCCATGATCGTACAATCATCCGCATATTTTACGTTCTTAAAGCCGACTGGAGGGCGAGGAATTCCGGAAAGGTAGAGGTTAAACAGTTCCGGAGATATCACCCCGCCTTGGGGAACTCCCTGTTTCACTCTACGGGCTTTGGACTTCTTGTTCCGGAATTCCACGTACGACTGGCGTCCACACATATAGTTGATTATCCAACGTTTCAAATTTGGCCGGAGGGCAGTTCTCTGCACGTCCTCAAACAGTGTGGCATTATTGACCGTATCAAATGCCTTTAATAGGTGAAGGGCTACCAACACTGTTCCTTTAACACGGCCTGTTCTGGTTCAGTGGGTACTCGACTCCCGGCGTATCCAGCTGCTTCAACATTACCATTGCGATTCCGTCCGGGCCCAACGCTTTGGATGACTTAGCGTTACGGATGACATTTGCAACATCACCCATCGTAAACTGTGGTGGTTCCTCCTCGGCGGGAAGAGATCTGATACGACGTAGTACTTTCGCTTAGCCCTATCGCTCTCGGGGTGCTCGGGAAATTGTCAAATCCGAACCCCGTTGAAGCCGACATGGTTGGAGGGTCTGGTTAAAGTAATGTTAAGTCTGCTAGAAGACTTAATGCCATAAGTTGGGAAAACAGCCAACCTTAAAAATAAAAAGAAAATGTTCGCAGTAATATGCGAATGTCTTTGATTTTAAGCTTAATTTTCCAATTTACCTTTCACTAATTTTGCACTGTTTTCCAATACGTTTTCTTCGTCTGATTCCTCATTCAGCCAGTCCTCTTCACTCCTAGAATCATCCAAAAGTGAATACATCAGTTCCTCCATATTTTCTCTCTTTGTTTTTGCACGACAAATATTAGTTTTTAAGTTTATCTTTTTTCTTTACAATTGATGTGACGCGCGAACATTGAAATGTATCAATACACTTTTCAACCTTGTTAACGCTACCAATTAAATGTCAAATTTACAATTTCCACTTTCTGCTCGCCCAAATTCATTCAGCGCTATTTTTTTCTCGAGAGAGCTGAAAGTTTTGCTACGCGAACGCGTTGTAGCAGAATTAGTACTAATTTGTAGGTTCTGGAACACAACTATTGTTTATAATAATAATAATAATAATAATAATAATAATAATAATAATAATAATAATAATAATATTTTATTTTATTTAAATTCATTTTACAAACAATATGTATATATAATATTTACAAAATGTATCTCCATAATCTATCCCACGAAGCCCTTATTAGGCTTGCCTGTGGGAAATAATGTTGGATTACGTTTATCTCAATAGAATATATTTCATATAGGCTGTAGGCTTCCTTCACTTCTTGTAATATTATTTTTTACATATATTAACTTTATCATTTTTCAAAAATTACTATTAACAAAATAATTTTTTATATTTTTAATTTTTAATATCTTGTTTCTAATCTCTAAAATCTCCTTCGGTATATCATTAAGGATCTTTGGAACGGCCACTGCCAGTGCGAATTTACCATATTCATTTACGAACGTGGGTACTTCGTACCATCCTTCGTTTCTTCTTCTTGTGCTGTACTGATGCCTAATTTTTCTGGCTAAGCTCGGATCTTCAGAAAACTCGCTTGCAATTGTTATTGCATAAAGCTGCTTGACGTTTACTATCCTCTGTTGCTGGTATATATGTTTCAAATTCTCATTGTGATATTCTGTATTTTGTGATTTTTTATGTATTGATTTTAAAATTCTGTCTTGTGTAAATTGAAGTTTTTTACAACACCTCGCATTACCCCATGCAGATATACCATGCCGTAAATGCGTCTCAACCAAGGAGTAGTATGCTTGTTTTAGTACATTATAGGGAGCGCAATTGTTAAGGTAATATAGAGCGAATGAGGATTTACGCAACTTTTTTTTGTAGATTTTCACTTGAAGTTGTGGTCAAGGTGTACACCTAAGTACTTGTACTCTTCCACAAGCTCAAGTTGAGTAGTACATTTATCATTCGATGTCGGATTTCTTTCTCTATAATTGGTGTGAAGGCACTCATTGCTATGGTAAATAATAGGTATGTTATGTTTGGGTACATGTCTGGATCTAAAGTGCATTATTTTAGTTTTTGAAGGGTTAATTATTAATCCCATATCATGGCACCATTTTGTTAGGATATTGAAGTCTTCTTGCAAGAGATTTGTTGCATTGTCGATATTTTTATGTGAGACTATGATTGCTGTGTCATCTGCATAAGAGAACGATGTGCTATTTTTAAGGATTTGCGTCATCTCATTTGTGTATATTAAGTAGAGTATTGGACCTAACTTTGAGCCCTGAGGTATACCATATACTAATTGTTTTTTACTGCTGTTGATTTCGTTTACCTTAACGCTGAATGCCCTGTGATTGATGTAATTTTTGAACCATTGTATGCACCGACCTCTGATTCCACTTTGTTCTAATACGTTTATAACTTTGTCATGAGCCAATGTATCAAACGCTTTGCTGAAGTCGATAAAGAGGGCTATACAGTTGTTATGTAGGTTGAGATTTTGGTTTATGTGGTTCGAGAAATATCCAAGAAGTTGGTTGATATTTTTGTTTTTCTGAAATCCGTATTGATTTTTGTCTATAATTTTATATTTAGAAAGGAAACTAGTTAGCCTTCTTACCACGATTTCCTCTAGCATATTCTCCAATACGGGTAATATAGAAATTGGCCTATAGTTGTCGTAATCCGAATTATTTCCACCCTTATATATTGGCCTTATTATTGATTCTTTTAATGTTTGCGGTATTGATGATTCCTTTAGGCTTGAGTTTATGAAATGTGTTACGATAGGTGTAAGAATATCGGCATTATTTTTAAGGTCGATTGCTCTTATATTGTCAATTCCGGCACTTTTTCTTGAATTTAATGTCTTAAGTATGTTATTTATTTCACTTTCCTTAGTGTATTCAAGATACATTGAGTTTGATATGATTCTTTGAGTCCGGGTTTCTAGAGTTGTTACATTACATGGATGCACAATGTTTATGACATTCTGATTGAAATTTATTGCGAATTTCTCTGCAATTTCATTCATATTTCTGTCGGTAAAACTGTGTTTAATCTGTTGATCTATGTTGTTAGTTTTTTTTACCAATCACCTCGTTTATAATTTTCCACGTTCCCCTTATGTTGTTTTTATTGTTAAAAAATTGTTTATATATATGCCTATTTTTTGAGGTGTTATTTATGTTGCAAAAAAGTTCATTTGTATTTGTAGATTTGTTAATTAGTTCTTGCCAGTTTACTTTTATAATGCCATTATTTACTTTATTATTATTAATTTTATATTCTATGTCACTCTGTATATTTTCTTTTGTTTTATGGCCTATTTCTGCTATGCTTCCGAAAATTGCATGATGATCGGATATATCTGTAGTAACAACTACTGCGTAAGCTTCTTTTAATTTTTTGTCCCACCTGATAAAAAAGTGATCAATGCATGTTTTTGACCCGCTTCCTTCTCTTGTAGCGTTGTTCACCAGACTCTTTAATCCATTTGATGAAAGAATACTCAGATACTTTGTTGTATTTGTGTTAGTTTTCTGAATATCTATGTTGATGTCGCCAATTAGTATAATTTTGTTTATCTTGCTTACATGATAAAGTATTTGCTCAATTTCATTTAAAAATTGTGAAATACTTTTATTTGGTGTGCGGTAGGTTGGAAAAACAGTCAAAGTATTGTGTGTTACATATTGTATCTCAACTTGCAATATTTCGGCTGAGATCATGTTTATATTCATAGTTTCATATTGCATATGATCTCTTATGTAAATTGCGATACCACTTCCTTTGCCTTCTCTGTTTAGGAATATGGAATTGAATCCATCAATTGAGTACAATTCATTTTCCTCATCTGCAATGTTGGTTTCACATAGAATTATGATTTGAATTTTGTTTATGATACTATTGATGTTTGCTAGAAACGTAAGAAAGCATTTCCTCAAAGATCGTATGTTTAAATGTTTAACCACGGAGAGAGAGAAATCAAGGTAATTTGGTTTAATTTCATTAAAATTTGTTAATATTTCTTCTGTGTAATTCATTTCTTTTAGTTGCTTTTAATTTTCAAATTCAGAAAAAATGTATTTGCAATCCAATTTTCTTTAATATAGTCCACATTATTTAAAAAAAGAAATTATAGTGTTTGTTTTTTGAGATTTATTTATTTATAATTTGGATTTTTACCAAAAATAAGAGACCGATATTATGATTTTGATTTTAAAAAGTTTTTTTTTTTTCAATGACAGAATTTCTACATATAAATTAAATTGCTTCGGTTAATTTATTTTGATTCTGGTTAGTAATATTTTCCAAATCAGCAGTGTTACGTATAATAGTGAATGAAGAATTTTCATTTTTCCTGGCGTATATGTTACCATTTTTCACCCATACGAATTTCCATCCGAATTCTTTTGCCTTAATCTTCGCCAGCCATAGCAATCTTCTGCAATGTAGTGTAAGTTCATCGTTTATGTATAAGAACGTGTTAGTACCACTAAATTCTCTTATTTCGACACGATGTCTCTTTATTTTATTCATAATCTCTCTTTTTTTTCTTAGCGTGGAGAATTCTACAATAATCTTGTTCTTCTTCTTCAATTTAAATGCTCTATCTATGTCATCTTCTTTAATATCAATTCCTATGGATTCGCTCATTTTATTCTCACCTCGCTCACCACAGCATTCTCATTTGTAACGTTCCCGATTTCAATGTTCCTAGCTATTGCTTTTTGTTCCAACATATCAACTCTTGTACATAGATCGTTTATCTGTTTACCTTTCTCTTGATCTCTCATTTATTTGAGTGGTGATTGTGGCTACATTATTGCGAATATCGGCGATGTGTTCTTTTATTTCAACATATCAACTCTTGTACATAGATCGTTTATCTGTTTACCTTTCTCTTGATCTCTCATTTATTTGAGTGGTGATTGTGGCTACATTTTTGCGAATATCGGCGATGTGTTCTTTTATTTCAACGTTAGCATTGGTGATTTTTGTCATGTTTTCAACAAGTTCTTTCATACATATTTGGATGCTATTCACTCCTTCTTTTAGCTCAGCAATGTCTCTCTGTTGAGTTGATGTTTCTTGGCAGGCTTGTGATGTTGTTGGTGTTGACATATTTCGGAATCTCTTGCTTGCTTTACCCATATTCTCATCATCTCTTTGCTGTTTTGTTTGTGCTTGTTGTTCAATTTCATTTTCGGTTTCTTTTACAAATACGTACGTTTTGTAAATATTGTTGGGAGATTTTGAGAGGGTTTACACAAGTGATATTTCCATTCCGTTTTTCTTGCATGTCCCATGCCATCATACGTACTCTCCGCTAGAGAGCAGCACGGGCTAAAATGGAATTGTCTATTGCAATTATAACAGCGCACATATTGAATTGATTTTATTTGCAGTAAACATTGACCACAATTATTACTATTTGGCACTTCTAATTGCGACATTATTCGGATTATTTTATTTGGAGTTTTGGACGAGAAGTTTAAATAAAGTTCTGTATAAGGTTTATTTACTTCCGATTTAACTTCTTTTACGATTTAAAATAAGTATCGATGCGCTAAACAAAAGTACGTCCTTTCTGTTGAAGGCTACAGCGAAGTTTAGGTTTTTTTTTGAGAGAAAAGCTAACCATTTACAACTTATATCAGGTTCTTAAATATATGCATTACTCGCTAATACTATGGGCCAGCAACGCGGTATGTGTTAGCTAGTTATTATTAGTATTACTATTATTATAATTATTATCATTATTATTATTGTTATTATTACTATTTTTATTATTATTATTATTATTATTATTATTATTATTATTATTATTATTATTATTATTATTATTATTATTATAATTATTATTATTATCATTATTATTATAATTATTATTATTATTAATATTATTATTATTATTATTATTATTATTATTATTATTATTATGCTGTTCACCTTGGGAAGCTTTGTCATTCCGTTTGTCACATCAATAAATATTCGCCGTAGACCCTATATAGTATATATATATATATATATATATAAGTCGATTTTACAATGTCCGTCTATCTGTCTGTTGAAATCACGAAACAGCCCACATTATTTGACGTAGAGCGTCAATATTTAGCAGAACAATTTGTATTGTGTCTAGGATGGTATAATATATAACGGTACCTCCCGATATTCGGTATTTTGATGATTTTGGCAACATTTCCCAACAGATTTGTCTAAAAATTGGTATATGTAGGTCATAATGGTTTCTAGCTCATGTCGTGAAACATTGTATGTACAGGTCCACGTCTTTGTATAGTCCCATATTACGGTACCTCCAGAATACTTTTGTGTTTGTTTGTAGTTCGCTAAATAATATTGTTGTTCGTCTTTGTGCAACAATAAATTCCGGCTCAAAATCTACTCAGTAGAATTTGAACCACAACAAGTCCATACGACGGTATTGGAACTTGTACACTCTCTATTCTCACTAAAACAGTCGCAAATTCCTCAAAATTGAACTTTCTTTCAGACATTACCTTTTTGAAATGTGTCTTAAAATTTTTAACTCCTGCTTCCCATAATTCGCCTATGTGTGGAGCGCTAGGTGGAATAAACTTCCACTCGAAGCCATTAACAATATACATACTTCTCTGAAATTTCTTTGGAGGATTTTTTTTATAAATTCATGATATTCCCTCGAGAGAGTACGACTGGCATCCACAAAATTGGTTCCATTATCTGACATTAAACATCTAGGCAAACCTCTTCTACCTACGAATCGTGTAAATGTTGCAAGAAACGCTTCTATTGATAGTGACGAACACGCTTCAAGATGTATTCCTTTTGTCGAAAAACATACAAATATACATACGACTTTTGATACGGTGAATTTCTCAAATTGCCACTTTTAATTTGAAATGGACCTGCAAAGTCTGTTCGAACATAGGTAAAGGGAAGTGAAAAAGAAGTTCTCTCTAAAGGCAATGCAGCCATTATCTGTGATTTAACATTCTGTTTGTATCTTGCACAAATTACACAATTATGCACTACTTTTTTTTAACGGTTCTTCTTAGTCTAGGGATTTAATAAATTCCTTTAATATATGACATAAACGAGACGAACTTGGAATTATTATTGGAAATCGTTCGTCATTAGAAACATTTGCATTAGCTAGACGTCCATTAACTCTCATTACCCCATTCTCATCCATAAATGGATTCAAAGCACGTTACGTACTTTTTCGTGATATAAAAATTTTTGAATCATTTCTTTATAATCATCTTTCTCTATAATTGGTGCACAATGTACTTCAATATTTCGCTTTTCTGGCGGATCTTTCGATACCATATTAGATTCTGGTCAATTATATACAGAATTACAACCTCTTGTTCCAAGGTCTGCAGGATTACATTTCAAAGAAACATGTCTCCAAGTTGCATTTTCGATATTTTTGAATATAGTTGCGGTTCTATTTGCAACATAAGTATTCCATGTGGATGGATGTTTTTGCAACCACGCCAATACAATTGTTGAATCTGTCCACATGTGGACAGAATAATTTTTCACATCTAATTTGGAGACAACATACTTCACCAAAGATGAGAGCAATACGGCACCACAAAGCTCTAATCTTGGCAAGCTTACTCTTTTTAATGGAGCAACTTTACTTTTCGCTATTAACAAGTTTACTGATGACTTTGATTCTGTGTCCATTCGAACGTATACTGCGGCACAATACACCTTCTCAGAAGCGTCAAAAAATCCTTGAAATTGTATATTGCCCTCTAGGCAATAACTAATTCATCTTAGTATTTGAATAGAATCAACACTTGAAAATTGATCCAAAAATGTTTTCCATTTACCATACGTGGATGAACTTACTCTTTCATCCCAATTAACACCTTCTAACCAAAGGTCTTGCAACAAAATTTTTGCCTGTATAATTAAAGGTGTAAACCACCCTGCTGGGTCAAATAATTTCGAAATGGTTGACAAGTCACCTCTAGTGACTTCATACTATAAGAATATGAGTCAGTTAGGCATTCCAACGAATACCTAATGTCTTTGTTGAACTCATATCTTTAATTCTTAAAAATTCTTCATTTAACAAATCTTCTGATCGGACGTTAGAAAGAAGGGTCGGATGATTTGGCGTTATCTTCTTTAACGGAAATCCAGCCGAATTCAACACACAAATTAATTGTTTTTCCGCCTCCAAAGCTGAGGCAAGAGTATGACCTCCAGTCAATACATCATCAACATATATCTCATTTTTAATTATTTTCGATGCAATTGGTCATTTATATTTTGACTCTTTCGCCAATTGCAACCAAAGGTAGTAGTAAACAATTCATAATCTTTAATATCACTCTGACCTTCTTTTCTAAATAAAATTCTTTGGTATTGCCAATCAGAATCATGAACACATATCTGTCGGTACATTTTCTCAATATCACCGTTAAAAACATACTTATACAGGCGCCAATTCAAAATTACAGACACTAAATCATTTTGTAATATTAGCCCTGTATGTAAAACATCGTTTAAAGAATAAGAGCTTTTTGTCTTACTCGATCCATTAAACACCACTCCCACTTTTGTACTAGAACTTTCTGGGCGAAAGACTGCATGATGCGGTAAATAATATGAAAAATATTTCCCACCAGTACATATTTCTCTTGATTCTGTGGGTTTCATATGACCCAATGACAAATATACGTTTAGTACTTCATTATATGAATCCTCGAGGTCTACATTCTTGCTTTACTTTACTTCCATATGTTCATATTGTTTCTTTGCCTTTTTGGGGAAATTCTTCTTTGAAAGGTAATTTTACAACGAATCTTCCATCTGATCGACGGTATGTCGTGTTAGCGTAAAATTGCTCGCAATATTCGGCAGATTTCGTGGAAATGAGCATTTCACTTATTTCTTCTTGTTCCCAAAACTTTCTCAATAATTCACGAACGTCATCTTCAGAATTATTTTTTATTTCTATAGACGCTAAACAAATTTCATTGGCTGATATTGGCCCATAGATATACCAACCGTATATGGAATTTTGAGCTAACATGTTGCCCAATATGTTCTTTTTAACTCCCTCTAGGATTATATATGGGATAACATCGCTACCTATAAGCATATCAATTTGAGCAGAAATCATAAAGCATGGACCTGCCAACTTCAAATCCTTAATACTTCCCAAATCTGAAATTTTAATAGTCTGCGTCGGCAATAAACTTGTCAAATTTTGAACAACTAAAGTTTCTGCTTCAAATTCCGTTTCATTTATTTCTGAACACAGCGTCAGAACACATTTTTTATTTGAATTAGCCATGACTGTTCCACTCAGACCACTAATCTTGAAACTAGCTTTTTCAGTTAATATGCCAATTCGTTTAATTTTTTTTTTTTTTTGGGTAACGAATGTTCGTTTCGAAGCAGAGTCAATGAGAGCTCAAACTGTAAATATTTCCCCAGAATACTTTACTTTTACTAGAGCTGTAGGCAGCATAACGTCATCATGACTTACTGACACATGTGTTTCCACATTAGAAGTTTGAGCTACAGAATTGGACGAACATGGCATTTCTTCTACAATATTCTCTGTGGTAACTAGACCATTTGTTTGGCGTCCATTTTCAGAACGGTAAGTGTTTTGACTTTCTCTTGCTACCAATCTTGGCTATGTAGATCTCTCTTGAACCTTATTTGTTAAATGCAGTTTAGTGTGGTGTTTCTTTTTGCAAAACATACACCTATGTACACTAACGCATTCCTGAGAAATGTGTCCATATATAAGACAATTGTTACACAACCTTTTTTCTCTTGCAAATTCAATTCTCTGATTAACACTCATACTATTAAATCTTGAACAATTCTTCAAAATATGATTTCTATTACACATGACACATCTATTCGATTGTGTCGATTGCGCTTTTTGATGCGCTTGAAATTCATCATTAAAGGCAGTTGAAGCTGCTATAGTTCTTAGACTGTCTATTCTCTCTAGGACTCTACGTCTGTTTTTTAGAAAATCTTCCATTTGTGACCATTTGGGTAGCTCTGAAGTTGATTCGAGCGATTGTTTCCAAAGAGTCAAAGTTTCAACCAGAAGCTTAGTTGAACACAAAAATATCAAAATAGGATCCCATTGATCTACTTGCACCTTATGTGCTTTTAATATAGCTAGACAGTCGCTAACTGTTGATTGAATTCTTTTTATATTTCTGCTAGATTCAGTCTTTGCTGCCGAAAGATTGAATAAAATCTTTAATTGAAAAGATTGAATAAAATCACATTTTCGTATCGCACTGATAATGCTTCCCATGCCAACGAAAAATTCTGATCAGATAACGGGTACCGACCAACAATTCTACCAGCCTCACCCTTTGTTTTGTTACGCAAATGATAGAGTTTTTGCGCAGGTGTGAGTCTGGCCGTAAACATGTCTCTAAAAGTTGGTCATTGTTCATAACTTCCGTAGAAGTCTTGAGTGTCACAAGGTGGCACTTTAATACAAATTTCCGACATGTCAAAGGTTGTACCCGGAGGATACACAGCTGAGCTGTGAAACAGTGACGGATTTGTAACATCGCCTCTAGCGGTATTATTTTGATTTTGGTTTCTTTTCTTCAAAATCTCTAATAATTTAGCTTTTGTAGTTTGGTATTTGTCCCTGAGGAACTCAAATATTTTTCTGACTTCTAATTTATAAGCCTTTTCTTCTTCCTCCTCTATTTCTGCTAAATATACACATTCAAATGCACTGCGTGCATTGTGCCAATCTTCATCAATGGATTCTAATTTGGTTTTTATTAAAGAATCCGAAAATAGTTCCTCGGGAGTATTCTCCAATTGAATGCACATATTCATAAGGCTGTCGGTTTCGTATTCAAACTTAGCACAAATTGTTGAATCTATTTTGTTTTCTATTTATTTTTATGTATATTTATATGAGGTTTATTTATAGTTATTTATTATTTTTTATTTACTTTTTTATTTACTGTTTTTTTATTATTATTTATTATTATACAAACAAATTATAATTATCACTTTATTTATTGTTAATAAATAAAATGAAATTATTTCTGTTAATATTTTTGATTTGCCGTATAATATTACTTTTCTCAGCAAAAGTTTAATTTGTTTTTAAACTTATTGAAAAAATGTTTTTAATATATTTTTATGATTTGTTTATTTAATTTTTTTTTTAAACTTAGCTTTTATTATCTTATTATTTATTTTTATTCAAAATTATTCATGTGTATTATTATTTTTTATTCATTCAATAATTTATGCAAAGTTTTATACGTTACGTCAGAAACTTGCATTACGTTAGCGAGTAATTGCACAACTTTTCTGACCCAGCAGCTGATCGATAGTCGATATGGTAAGCACAACAGACGGATCGATCTGGCACAATAAACATGTGTCATAAGATTGTTTATTACAAACGGCACAAATGACGAATGCGACCAATGTAACACAAAACAAAATGAAATAAATGCCAAATATAATGATGGAGAATATGAAAGTGATTGTGGTGTTTTATAATGGTGTTAGTGTATGTGTTTTTGATAGTGTTAATAAACAATGAATACAAATAAATATTTCTTTTTCTTCTAACTTCACACAAACGATTTCTTTTGGAAATGGCAGTGCTGATTTGTTGAATGTATGTGTGTCAACGACAAACAACACAAAAGCCGCCACATTCGAACACAGATGAAAACACAACAACACTTCTTACTACTTTCAAATTAATTTTAAATTAAAATTAGTGCTTTTTTTGGAAAATATTTTTGGCAAATAAGCCGATTCTTTATTTTGGACTTGTTGTGGTTCAAATTCTACTAAGTAGATTTACCCATTAAATATTATCCAATGGTCATGGAAGTTGAGTTCCTGGCGAGAGTTCTCAACCTGTCGCTGGCCTCCCATATAGTACCCGAAGCCTGGAAAATGGGTCGGGTGGTCCCGCTGTGGAATAATAAAAACATGAATTATGTAATATTTGATTTATTCCAGAACTGCAAGAATGTAAAACTTTTTACTAAAAACTTGAAGATTCTCGCAGGTTCTGAAGCAAAGCAACAGGATGAATTGTGTGTTACCTGTTGGCTTTGTCT
The DNA here is from genome assembly GCF_030504385.1 of Musca domestica. Lineage (NCBI taxonomy): Eukaryota > Metazoa > Arthropoda > Insecta > Diptera > Muscidae > Musca > Musca domestica. The sequence continues at coordinate 9,141,850 of NW_026712346.1, forward strand.
TAATCAATGAATTGTTAAATGTGCTAGTATTAATTCTTAATTGTAGATGCAATAAGAAATAACGTTGGCGTCCATTGATGTTGTGTGCAGCGTAGAAATCTCTCTGCAAGCTTTTACAATTTTGTAAAGGATTGGCAGTCGGAATTGACATACAGGGTTGCCCATATTCGACGGACCCATGAGCCCATTCCAATCGACGAAGCTTGTCCGCAGGCAACTTTCTTTGCGTCAATTGAATTTTGTACGTGAACAAATGCAAATCAATGCGAATAATCCGTTGTAAAGTGGACCGAGCCATGCCCAACTGCTGAGAACGGCGTTTTTGTAATGTTCTTGGGGACCTGGCTCGTACGGCAGCGATATTCTCGGCCGATCGCCTTGGTCACTTTTATATGGCCTCTTCGGATTAGAAAGAGCCTTACCAGTCGAAAATTTTTCGTATAAACGCTTAATGGTGTTCTTAGAAGGCGCACTTCTCAATTTTTTTAATGTTTTAAAAGCACGTTGAGTTTTAACAATTGACTTCTTCTGTTGAATGTAAATTTCAACTATTTCAGAGCGCTCGCGTGTCGCGTATTGGTTCATGGTAAAAATCTGCTTGGACTGACGCTTCAAACGCGGTATGTTATTAAGCGATGTGACATCTCTGTCAAAAGTTATGGCGTTGCCAGATGGGTCCGTCGAATATGGGCAACCCTGTATATGAAAACTGTGTGGGAAATGCCAAGAACTGTCAGTTTCTGGTCAGAAACGCAAAAATGGCATCAAATAAAGAAATGTCTATTCGCAAAGCCATAGTTTCTGTGGAGAACATTGTAAACATCGTAAACAGTCGTATTTCAAAGTTGTTACACATTAAGTTCTGATAATTAACTGCGGTATAAATAAAGAGGTAAATAATCCCGAGGTTATGAGTAGATATTTAGTTTCCTAAAATAACGTCATAATCTACTCATGACACTATGAAATTATGATTTCCCATATCTTATGATCGTCCCGAGACTTTTACTGTCAAAACTCAGTCTGTCAAAAGACCATTATCTATGATTCCCGTCATGAAAATTATATTTGCGACAAGATTTGCAACATAAACAACGGCCGATGACATAAGTAATTATATAAAATCAAAAATTGAGGAAGATCATTTTTGAGGCGTTATAAGCTTCCATCTACATTTTCTGAAAGTTAGCTCATTTGCCGCTAAGACCATATTCAGTGCAAAAAATAGAACTCAATAATTCATTTACTATTTGCGATTTTAGAAAATATAGTGATTGTAAAGAATGTGGTGGCATCCTTGTTGCGGTGGGTGTCAAATATACCACTAATTTAATTGATCTTGAGTTTATTGGCGTATCAATTGAATTGGGCAAAACATAATTGTGTCTAACTTGTACTTATATTCCACCTTCATTGTCACTTGACATTTATAATCAGCATTTTTCATCAATAAATTACTGAAAAAATTAAAGATTTAGTTTATAGTTTGATTCTTGGTGATTTAAAATTCGTTCTATTAGGTGGCTTTCAATGACAGATTCTGAAGCTTTGATCCCCTTGTCATTCGTAACGAACAATACCCAGCATATATTCTAAGTTATTAATCGTTTTTGTGACAATAATATTTATGAAATAAAGAGTGTTGTTTAATTTTATGTCAAATTTGTTCTAATTTCTAACATTAATTTATGTTTACATTCATTGTAATTTGAACTGTTAGTATTTCTTGTGATAGCAACGTTTTTAACTCAAATTGGAATAATTTGGATATTGGATTACCTTCAATCACTATTGGGAATTTGCGAGATAGAAGAAGTCGGTCTTTCTTTGCCTGGTGAAAGACACAGCGAAGAAATTTTTATATGATTTTACGAAGTGATAAATTACATCTGCCGAAATGCCGCTACATAGATCTTCGCAACGTCCAATAAATTTGAAAGGTCTGAAGAATTAAATATGCATCCTGATAATGAACAGATTTAACTAAGTACATCACGTGCAACGATTAAACCATCGGGTTCACAAACGGCTAACACACTATTCAATAGTGTAGAACAGGTAACCCAACATTTTACCACATAATCAGCATTTTTCATCAATAAATTACTGAAAAAATTAAAGGTTTAGTTTATAGTTTGATTCTTGGTGATTTTAAAATTCGTTCTATTAGGTGGCTTTCAATGACAGATTCTGAAGCTTTGATCCCTTTGTCATTCGTAACGATTAATACCCAGCATATATTCTAAGTTATTAATCGTTTTTGTGACAATAATATTTATGAAATAAACAGTGTTGTTTAATTTTATGTCAAATTTGTTCTAATTTCTAACATTAATTTATGTTTACATTCATTGTAACTTGAACTGTTAGTATTTCTTGTGATAGCAACGTTTTTAACTCAAATTGGAATAATTTGGATATTGGATTACCTCCAATCACTATTGGGAATTTGCGAGATTGAAGAAGGATATTTGGAATCAATGACATTGTCGGTCTTTCTTTGCTTGGTGAAAGGCACAGCGAATTAAAGTCGGTCTTTCTTTGCCTGGTGAAAGACACAGCGAAGTAATTTTTATATGATTTTACGAAGTGATAAATAACATCTGCCGAAATGCCGCTACATAGATCTTCGCAACGTCCAAAAAATTTGAAAGGTCTGAAGAATTAAATATGCATCCTGATAATAAACAGATTTAACTAAGTACATCACGTGCAACGATTAAACCATCGGGTTCACAAACGGCTAACACACCATTCAATAGTGTAGAACAGGTAACCCAACATTTTACCACATAATCATAGGAAAATATATGATTTGCCAACGTTTTCTGGGTCTGGGTCACCTGAAGAGTGGTCAAAGTTTGTTGAAACTTTCAACTGCACCATCGCGGAATTTGGTTATTCGGACTTGCATATTGCCATGCGATTACGAAATGATTTACAAGGAAAGGCATTTGGTAAAGGCAAACGGTGGAATCATTATTATAAAACTCCAGAAACGTCTCAGCAATTATGAAAATCCTCGCCGAAACGTATGGAAGGCCTGATCAGTTAATTAAATCGCAGATTCAAAAGGTAAGGGCCCTTCCTGCTATCAAGGAATCAGGTTTTGATGGGCTATTAAACTTCGCAATTAAATTAATCAATATGACCATATTCATACAGTCGGCTAGAGGTAACAATCACTTAGCAAATCCATTGCTCTTGAGCTGGAAAAGTTTTTATATGTTAAATATTGCAAGTATAGTTGATTTATCGAACTTGTTGAAAGATATACGCAAAGTAATCAATATGGCATCGGATTCACTGCCAGTTACTGCTAATGTTGTTGAGAAACAGTCCAACGGATATGCTTGAGTAAACTCCACAGTGGAAAGAAAGCCCTGCAAACTTTGTGGACAACAGTGTAGAGTCTGGCCATTTGTGATAAATCCACAAAATTACCTCTGCAAACGAAAGGGGAAATGGTTAAAGCGATGGGAATATGTTTCTCATGTCTTAAAGAAGATCACCGAACTGTGAAATCTTTTTCTAAAACGAAATGCGGTGTCAGTTCTTGTCATTGTTGCATGCTAATTTTGAGAAAGATGAAAAGGTGGAGAAACCTGTTAAAGGAATTAATAAAAACAGGAATTAATAAAAAAAGGAATTAAAAAATAAAAATTAATAAAAAAATTGCAATCAAATGCCGCACGAAATTACTTAGTAGACGAAAATGCTGGAAACGGCTCTGTTTTATTTCACATTATTCCAGTTAAGCTATGGGGGCAAGTATATACATGGTTGACAATGACGTCGTAACGAATTTGGATATTACTGGAAAACCTGATGTCCTTAAACTACAGCGGATCAATAGTCAGACCTCTAGGGAAAACAATTCAACCAAATTTTCGATTGAAAATGTGTATGTTACTTCCAACTTTAATTTACCAGTACAGAGTTTCAACATGAGCTATATACTAGAATAATATCCAAATGCCCCTCTTTTGGAAGTGAATTTGAAAGATTATACCAATGTGAAGTCGAAAATGATAGCAAGCATTTCTCATGCCTTTTTGACCAATAGCCTCAAAGTCTAGATTGGGATGGATTATTTACGGGCCGACGGCAAATAAAAGGGGAAAGAGTATTCTTGTCACTATCGAGGATCGGAAATGCAAAAACTAATGGAACTAGATGAAGCGAAGAATTGTTATTTTGGAATGGAAACGTTTGGTATCAAAATTCCCGTGAAGAAATTATTTTCGAAGTATGACGAAAGAGCGTTGAAAATCTTAAACAAGACAACGGTCAGGAAAGGCAATCGCTTTGAATCTGGACTACTTTGAAGAAGTGATGACTTCACTCTCCCTGGATAGCGCTGGACCTACCTCTCCAGATCATGTATGTCCTTCCTGACACGCCAGGTTGGGGGAGATTTATCCACCATATGATGGTTGGGATGATTCTCATGGTAACACCCAAGCAGGTACGGCAACGAAAGCATATGATTATGCTGACGTAAGGGAAGGACTTTCGCCTCCTCATGTAGATGGTCCACTGGTGTCATGAGAAGGCACCATGTCGCAGTTCTCAGGGCAGCGTTCTGGCAGGTCTGGATATGATTCCACTGCGTAGCGCTAGTATTCGCAGACCACACTGGAGCCGCATAGCTGACCACAGACCGACCTATCGCGTTATAAGAGGTCTACAAGGTTTCTTTGTCCGCACCTCAAGAACTGCCGGCTAGCGCCTTAAGGACCTTGTTCCTACTTTTCATCTTGTCGCATATTGCTGTGGCTTACGCGGTGGAACGTGACCCCAAGAATCTTGGGGTAGTTCGTGGTCGATATTAGATTCATCTCGACCTGTACATTCAGCTGGTTCTCATCTCCGCAGACTATGTGGTAAAGAGTGTGGCCGTTGATTTCGTGGCGGATATTTTCATATTCCTCGCGTGGAAGTATGCGGCAAGTTCCGCGAGATAGGGTTTCAGCCTTTCACATATGTCATCGACCACTGGGCCCGACGCCATGATCGTACAATCATCCGCATATGTTACGTTCTTAATGCCGACTGGAGGGCGAGGAATTCCGGAAAGGTAGAGGTTAAACAGTTCCGGAGATATCACCCCACCTTGGGGAACTCCCTGTTTCACTCTACGGGCTTTGGACTTCTTGTTCCGGAATTCCACGTACGACTGGCGTCCACACATATAGTTGATTATCCAACGTTTCAAATTTGGCCGGAGGGTAGTTCTCTGCACGTCCTCAAACAATGTGGCATTATTGACCGTATCAAATGCCTTTAATAGGTCAAGGGCTACCAACACTGTTCCTTTAACACGGCCTGTTCTGGTTCAGTGGGTACTCGACTCCCGGCGTATCCAGCTGCTTCAACATTACCATTGCGATTTCGTCCGGGCCCAACGCTTTGGATGACTTAGCGTTACGGATGACATTTGCAACATCACCCATCGTAAACTGTGGTGGTTTCTCCTCAGCGGGAAGAGATCTGATACGACGTAGTACTTTCGCTTCGCCCTATCGCTCTCGGGGTGCTCGAGAAATTGTCAAATCCGAACCCCGTTGAAGCCGACATGGTTGGAGGGTCTGGTTAAAGTAATGTTAAGTCTGCTAGAAGACTTAATGCCATAAGTTGGGAAGACAGCCAACCTTAAAAATAAAAAGAAAATGTTCGCAGTAATATGCGAACATCTTTGATTTTAAGCTTAATTTTTCAATTTACCTTTCACTAATTTTGCACTGTTTTCCAATACGTTTTCTTCGTCTGATTCCTCATTCAGCCACTCCTAGAATCATCCAAAAGTGAATACATCAGTTCCTCCATATTTTCTCTCTTTGTTTTTGCACGACAAATATTAGTTTTTAAGTTTATCTTTTTTCTTTACAATTGATGTGACGCGCGAACATTGAAATGTATCAATACACTTTTCAACCTTGTTAACCCTACCAATTAAATGTCAAATTTACAATTTCCACATTTCTGCTAGCCCAAATTCATGTAGCTAAAGGTACGGTCACACTGGGCAAATATTTGATCGAAATTTGTTTTCCCATATTTGACTGAACAAATGTGAAATTCATACAGATTAGATTCGTTGTGCACATTACAGTCAACTATTTGACAGATTTTGTTTGTTCAAGCAGCCAAACACCAAACAGTGTCAAATAGTGCTATGGGAAAACATGTTTGACACATGTTCAAATTCGTAAAATATATTTTCCCACTAAATTGTTTGATCAAAGTGTGAGGAAACATAAGTTTATTTGGCCGATAGAAATAGACAGAGACAGTGAAAGAGAGACATAAAGAAAATGGAGTTTCGGGTATAATTTATTTGGAGAAGGGAAGCAAAAGACCAGCTGTTGTGGAATAAATTCCTTGTCAGAACCTTTTTTTTTGCACTTTTGTATGTTTGTATCATGGTTGAAGAATACTGGTAGTCGCATCGACATACCTGCTGGGACAATGAAATGGCAATACAATTTTTGAATTGAAAATAATGAATGAAATATTATTGAAATTTTTAACAATTGTTAAAAATACATATCATTACAACCTCCGATTTGCTTTGTATAAGAAAACATAGAAAAATCTACTTATTTCTGTCAAAACATTTCAAAATGTTTATCATATCAATGCTTCAAGCGTTGATGCATCTACCTATATCCTATTCCAGAACCTGTAAGAATCTACTAGTTTGGCAATTTTCTTCGATAAAATGAAGGTAGTCGTAGTAAAAACATTTAAATTCTTCCAGTTCTGGAACAGACCATATATTAAAATTTTTACTAAACATTCAAATTCAGTTAATTCAAAAATGTCAAATAAACAATACCACTTATTGCATTCGTTTGTTTTTCTATTCATTAAACATCATGTTACAAATGCTCCTGTTCTTAAAGCAAAATGCTGCCCAATGTTAAAACTGATATATTTCCTTGTTTTGCACCGTCAAATAGATGTTTGACCAAAAATGAGGAAAATAATTGATCATATGTGTTCACATGATGGACGCACTGCTCAAAATTTTGTTTTCTGGCAAATAATTTTGTTTTCCCAAAATCAAATTTCCCAAGTTTTGCTAATTTTTGGAGTACGCGAACGCGTTGTAGCAGAATTAGTACTAATTTGTAGGTTCTGGAACACAACTATTGTTTATAATAATAATAATAATAATAATAATAATAATAATAATAATAATAATAATAATAATAATAATAATAATAATATTTTATTTTATTTAAATTCATTTTACAAACAATATGTATATATAATATTTACAAAATGTATCTGCATAATCTATCCCACGAAGCCCTTATTAGGCTTGTAGGAAATAATGTTGGATTACGTTTATCTCAATAGAATATATTTCATATAGGCTGTAAGCTTCCTTCACTTCTTGTAATATTATTTTTTACATATATTAACTTTATCATTTTTCAAAAATTACTATTAACAAAATAATTTTTTATATTTTTAATTTTTAATATCTTGTTTCTAATCTCTAAAATCTCCTTCGGTATATCATTAAGGATCTTTGGAACGGCCACTGCCAGTGCGAAGTTACCATATTCATTTACGAACGTGGGTACTTCGTAGCATCCTTCGCTTCTTCTTCTTGTGCTGTACCGATGCCTAATTTTTCAGAAAACTCGCTTGCAATTGTTATTGCATAAAGCTGCTTGACGTTTACTATCCTCTGTTGCTGGTATATATGTTTCAAATTCTCATTGTGATATTCTGTATTTTGTGATTTTTTATGTATTGATTTTAAAATTCTGTCTTGTGTAAATTGAAGTTTTTTACAACACCTCGCATTACCCCATGCAGATATACCATGCCGTAATTGCGACTCAACCAAGGAGTAGTATGCTTGTTTTAGTACATTATAGGGAGCGCAATTGTTAAGGTAATATAGAGCGAATGAGGATTTACGCAACTTTTTTTTTGTAGATTTTCAATGTGTTTTTTCCACTTGAAATTGTGGTCAAGGTGTACACCTAAGTACTTGTACTCTTCCACAAGCTCAAGTTGAGTAGTACATTTATCATTCGATGTCGGATTTCTTTCTCTATAATTGGTGTGAAGGCACTCATTGCTATGGTAAATAATAGGTATGTTATGTTTGGGTACATGTCTGGATCAAAAGTGCATTATTTTAGTTTTTGAAGGGTTAATTATTAATCCCATATCATGGCACCATTTTGTTAGGATATTGAAGTCTTCTTGCAAGAGATTTGTTGCATTGTCGATATTTTTATGTGAGACTATGATTGCTGTGTCATCTGCATAAGAGAACGATGTGTTATTTTTAAGGATTTGCGTCATCTTATTTGTGTATATTAAGTAGAGTATTGGACCTAACTTTGAGCCCTGAGGTATACCATATACTAATTGTTTTTTACTGCTGTTGATTTCATTTATCTTAACGCTGAATGCCCTGTGATTGATGTAATTTTTGAACCATTGTATGCACCGACCTCTGATTCCACTTTGTTCTAATACGTTTATAACTTTGTCATGAGCCAATGTATCAAACGCTTTGCTGAAGTCGTTATGTAGTTTGAGATTTTGGTTTATGTAGTTCGAGAAATATCCAAGAAGTTGGTTGATATTTTTGTTTTTTCTGAAATCCGTATTGATTTTTGTCTATAATTTTATATTTAGAAAGGAAACTAGTTAGCCTTCTTACCACGATTTCCTCTAGCACTTTCTCCAATACGGGTAATATAGAAATTGGCCTATAGTTGTCGTAATCCGATTTATTTCCACCCTTATATATTGGCCTTTGTACAAGTTCCGATACGGTCGAAAGGACTTGTAGGGATTCTAATTCTACTGAGTAGATTTAGAATCGAAGATTATTGTTGAACAGGACGGACAACAATATAAATTTGCAAACTACAACAACACAACAAGTATTCTGACGATACTTACGTTTGTTGTCTGCAAATAAAAACACAAAAAATAAACTTTCAAATTCAAACGTATGACGCTGGCGGTCAATTTATTTGTAATTAATTTATTATTTGTTATTGATCTGGCGATCGACACTATGGGTTTTAAAAACTTCAAGAAGAAGAGTGGTTTTTTTATTGTTGGTGGTGATGGGACCTCATCGATTAATTATTTATCCAGGTCGATGAGGTCCATTTCGATATCATCATCCAAGGGGTTGGGAAGATTCCCAACATGCCGGGCCCCTTGCACTGGTGCAACTGATAGTGCAGTCGCTATCCTCTCCAGCACATCTAAGACTCTATCCAATCTAACCGGTTGTTGTTGAGCTTCCGAACTGTTGTGATCCTGCTCAGTTTGTTGTTGCTGATTTTTATTCTCTTTTTTGGATAGTTGACGTTTTGAATGTGGATTTTTGTTGGCTGTCTGTTCTTTGCCTCGATTTTTCTGCATTTGACCTTGTTGCTGAATTATTTTAGCTTGTTTTTGTAAATCTTTCGTCTTCTTTTGTAGTTTTTTGGCTTCCTGTTGAAGTCTTTTTGCTTCTTGTTGCGGATTCGTTGAATTTCTTATCTGAATACCACTAAGTATTTCGTGTTGTTGTCGTCGTTGTACGTCTCTCTGATTGGCGTATGGGTGAAATCTGGTTGCCGGTAGGTTTCCAATAATTAAGCGATTGCCATTTTCTATTTTTGTTGGTTGCGATGAATGGTGAAGCATGGTGTTGTGGCGAGCACCACACAGTCTACAATTGCCTGACCATAAACAATTGCGGACAAAATGATTTGCCCCCAAGCAATTAATGCAGTACTTGTGAGAAAGTACTACGCCTTCTCTCTGCTCTACAGACATCATCTTGAAGGCTGCGCAAAATCTCAATGGATGCATGCCAAAGCACACCCTACATTGTTCTATCTGGCCCATGTTCATGATTATACAACTGCAATTAATGTTAAGAGAAAAAGAATATAGACGAAGAGGATGCCATTTAAGGCATGACATGTTAATTAAAGTTACATCTTTTCGAAACACACACACTACTTTCTACTAACAACCATTGACTGGAAGTACACACAGTTTAACAATTGGACGAGATATGATACCTGTTGTAGTTTTAACATCAACTACTCTTACGTGGTCATCATGCCCTTCATACACTTTTAAAACTCGCCCCATTTTCCAGTCATTCGATGGCAAAAGTTCATCTTTTATCAAAACCATGTCGTTTTCCTTCAGACTCCGTTGGGGATACTGCCATTTATATCGCTTATGCAGCTCTTGGATATATTCATTTTTCCATCTCTTGCTGAACATGTGATGAAGAGCTTTAACCTTTTCCCATCGATTTATAAGTGATAAATCTTCTGTTGGCATTTCTGGAGCAAATATCAGTGACCCACCTCTCAGAAAGTGTGCTGGTGTTAAAGCTTCTAAATCATCTGGATCTTCGGATAACGGTGTTAACGGTCTCGTATTTAAGACACTTTCAATTCTGACTAAAATCGTTGAAAATTCCTCAAAATTGAATTTTCTATCTTTCATTATCTTTTGGAAATGAGATTTAAAACTTTTAACACCTGCTTCCCATAATCCTCCCATATGTGGAGCACTGGGAGGGATAAATTTCCATTCGAAGCCATTGACTATGTACTTTTCACATACTTCTTTGGAGCATTTTTTAAGAAATTCTTGATATTCTCTCATAAGTATACTATTCGCCCCTACAAAATTTGTTCCATTATCAGACATTAAACATCTGGGCAACCCTCGTCTACCTATGAATCTCGTAAATGTCGCAAGAAAAGCATCACTTGATAATGCAGAGCAAGCTTCGAGGTGAATCGCCTTTGTCGAAAAGCATACAAATATACAAACATACGACTTTTGGTAAGGGGAATTTCTTAAAGAACCTGCCTTAATCTGAAATGGGCCTGCGAAATCTGCTCCAACATATGTAAAAGGAAGAGTGAAAACCGTTCGTTCCAAAGGTAGTGCTGCCATTATCTGGGATTTAACCTTATGTTTATATCTTGTACAAATCAAGCACTCATGAACAATTTTCTTTATTGTCCGTCTTAAACTTGGAATGTAAAACTGGCTTCGAACGGTTGACATCATTAACGATATGTCTGCGTGCAGCATAGTTTTATGGATGAATTCAAAAAATATTTTACAGAAATGCGACGAATTTGGCAATATTATTGGGAATCGTTCATCATAGGAAATGTTAGCGTTCGCTAATCGACCATTAACTCTTATTATGCCATCTTTATCCAAAAACGGATTTAGTGCGCGCAATAAGCTTTGACGTGAAATGTCTTTCGAATTTCTTAAATCATTATACTCTTGCGGATAATGAAACATTTGGGTTGTTCGGACAAGAACCAATTTTGCATGATTTAACTCTTCGTGAGACAGAATCTTACCATTTGACAACTCAGACTTTTCATTTTTTTCTTTACGCTTCTTCATACTAAATATGTATCCTACATATTTATTATTTTCAGGACTAAGTAACCATATTGGACCATTCCACCATAGCGAATTACTACATAAATCTTCAGTACTGGAACCTCTAGTTCCAAGATCTGCTGGATTACACTTTGTAGAAACGTGTCTCCATTCACCATTTTCAACATTCTGAAATATTAATGCAGTTCTGTTTGCAACATACGTATTCCATGTGGATGGATGTTTTTGCAACCATCCCAATACAATTGTTGAATCTGTCCATAAATGAACAGAACAATTTTTAATAGTCAAATTTGAGACAACATATTTTACCAAAGATGAGAGCAATACGGCACCACAAAGCTCTAGTCTTGGTAAACTTTTTTTTCCAATGGCGCAACTTTGCTCTTAGCCATCAATAATTTTACAGTTGTGCTATTCTCTGTATTCGTACGAATATATATTGTAGCACAATAGGCTTTCTCAGATGCATCACAAAACCCATGTATTTGAATTGTGCCCTCTAGGCAAAAATTAATCCATCTTGGGATTTGTATTGAATCAATTTTTGAAAATTGTTCCACAAAATTTTTCCATTTAATCAATGTGGATGATGACACTTTATCATCCCAATTAATGCCTTCTAACCAAAGGTCTTGCAACAAAATTTTAGCTTGTACGATTAAAGGCGTTAACCACCCTGCTGGGTCAAATAATTTCGAAACTGTTGACAAGATTTTCCTTTTAGTTATTTGGCCAGTCACCTCTAGTGACTTCATACTATAAGAAAATGAGTCGGTAATGGCATTCCACCGAATACCTAATGTTTTTGTTGAACTCATATCTTCAATTCTCAAAAATTCTTCATTCAATAAATCCTCCGATCGGACGTTTGAAAGCAAACTCGGATGATTTGCCGTTATCTTTTTTAACGGAAATCCTGCCGAATGCAATGTATCAGTAAGTTGTTTTTGCGCCTCCAGCGCTGAAACAATGGTATGACCTCCAGTCAAAACATCATCAACATATAGCTCGTTTTTTATTATTTTAGACGCAATTGGACTTTTATCACTTGACTCTTCTGCCAATTGCAACAATGTGCGAATCGCCAAATACGGAGCACAATTTATACCAAAGGTAACTGTGCATAACTCATAATCTTTAACTTCTTCATTAACATCTTTTCTGAATAATATTCTTTGATACTGCCGATCAGAAGGATGCACATAGATCTGTCGGTACATTTTCTCAATGTCACCGTTAAACACATACTTATACAAGCGCCAATTTAAAATTACAGATACTAAATCATTTTGTAATATTGGCCCTGTATGCAAAACATCATTTAAGGAATACGAGCTTTTCGTTTTACTCGATCCATTAAAGACCACTCTCACTTTTGTGCTAGTACTTTCTGGTCGAAAGACAGCATGATGTGGTAAATAATATGAATAATATTTTCCATCATTACAAATTTCTTTTGAATTTGTAGGCTTCATGTGTCCTAATGACAAATACTCATTCAAAACATCATTATATGATTTTTCTACTTCTTTATTTTTCCTCAATTTTGCTTCCATATGCTCATATTGCCTCTTTGCTTTAAATCTGGACGAATCTAAATATTTTTTATTACGAAATTCATCTTTAAATGGTAATTTTACAACGAACTTTCCATCTGAACGACGGTAAGTCGTATTTGCGTAGAATTCCTCACAATAGTTGTCCGATTCTGTAGCAATTGGAACGTTATTGACTTCTTCTTGTTCCCAGAATTTCTTTAAGGCGGAACTAATGTCATCTTCACTATGTTCTTCTACTTCTACTGAAGCTAAACAAATTTCATTTGCTTTTATTGGCCCATAGATGTACCAACCATAAATTGAATTTTGAGCTATCATGTTTCCCAATATGTTCTTCTTAACACCTTCCAATATTATTTGTGGGATAACATCGCTCCCAATTAGCATGTCTACTTGGGCAGAAATCATAAACCCAGGGTCTGCCAATTTTAATTCTTTTATACTTCCTAAGTCAGAAATTGATACTGTTTGTGTCGGCAACAAACTCGTTAAATTTTGAACAATTAATGCTTCAGTTTCAATTTCGTTGTTGATTGTGTCTGAACACAGCGTCAGCATACATTTTTTATTGGAGTTTGCAACGACTGTTCCACTCAGACCACTTATTTTAAAATTTGCCTTTTCTGTGCAAAGTCCAATTCTTTTTACAATTTTCTGGGTTATAAATGTTCGCTTAGAAGCAGAGTCAATGAGCGCTCTAACAGTAAATAGTTCCCCAGCATGTTTAACTTTTACTAATGCTGTTGGCAACATAATGTCATCATGACACACTGAAACATGTGTTTCCACATTGGAAGCTTGAACTAACGAACTAGATGAACAAGGTATTTCATCAACAGTATTGTCAGTGGTAACAAGAGTATTTGTTTGACGCCCATTTGCTGAACGGACAGGTGCTTGGTTATCCCTTGTTACATTTCTTGGTTGTATAGATCACTCCTGCCCATTACTTTGTAGGTGCAATTTAATATGATGTTTCTTTTTGCAAAACATACACCTATGCACACTCACGCATTCCTGCGAAATATGTCCACTTGTTAGACAATTATTACACAACCTCTTTTCTCTTGCGAACTCTATTCTCTGATTAACAGTCATATTATTAAATCTCATACAATTTTTCAAAATATGGTTCTTATAACACATGACACATCTGTTTGATTGTATCAAATGAGCATTTTGATGCGATATATGATCATTGCTAAATGAAGTTGAAGCTGTTTGACTTCTGAGACCATCTATTCGCTCTAGAACCCGATGTCTGTTCTTAAGAAAATCTTCCATTTGCGACCATTTGGGTAGCTCTGAATGTGATTCGAGCGATTGTTCCCATAGGGTCAGTGTATCAACCGGAAGCTTAGTTGAACATAAATATATTAAAATTGGATCCCATTGATCCACCTTTACACTATGAGCTCTCAATATAGCCAAGCAGTCACTAACTGTCGATTGAATTCTTTTAATATCTTTGCTAGATTCAACCGTTGCTGCAGAAAGATTGAATAATATCTTCAGTTGGTTATCAACTAGTACCCTAACATTTTCATATCGCACCGATAATGCTTCCCATGCTAACGAAAAATTTTGATCAGATAAAGGGTACCGATCTATAATTCTACCAGCCTCACCTTTAGTTTTATTACGCAAATGATAAAGCTTTTGCGCTGGTGTGAGTCTGGGATGATTTCCATAAATAGCCGTAAACATATCTCTAAATGTTGGCCATTCTTCATAACTTCCGTAGAAGTCTTGAGTGTCACAAGGTGGCACTTTAATACAAATCTCAGACATATCAAACGTTGTACCCGGAGGATAAACAGCTGAGCTGTGAAACAACGATGGATTTGTAACTTCGCCTCTAGCGTTATTACTTTGGCTCTGCGCCTTTCGATTTTTTAATATTTCCAATAATGTAGCTTTAGTCACTTGGTAATTATCTCTGACTGACTCATAATATTTTTTTACCTTTATTTTATATTGTTTATCTTCCTCATCTTCTGTACCCGCAAAAAATACACTCTCAAACGCACTACGTAAATTTTGCCAATCTTCATCAAGCGATTCTAATTTTGTTTCTATTAAAGAATCGCTTAAATCCTTTTCTGGCATATTTCTCAATTTTTTGCATTCTTCCAAAAGGTTGTCAGCTTCATACTCGAACTTAGCACAACTTACTGACTCCATTTTTGATTATTTTATTGTTATCTTTTTTTTCAAAATGTTATCTAATTTTTTTTTATTTATGAATTTTATTAATTTATGAGTATCTATTTTTAAACGTTTTATGGTAGTTATATCGTATTTGCTTATACTTGTTATTATATCAAACTTTAACGTTCAATTTATTTACTAAATAATAAATAAATGAAGTTATTCCACATAGATTTCAAAATGTTTGAAGTATAATTATATTCGTTTCTCAATAAATATTTAATATATAAAAATTTATTGAAAATTTATTAATATGTTTTAAATTTAGTTTTTAATTAAATATATATATTTTTTTATTTTTTAATTTATTATTTTTATTGTATTTATTCTTGTATTTTATTGTTATTATTAGTTTTATTTCTATTCAATATCAATTTATGATACGTTCAGTACTTGTGCTACGTTAAGATACGTTTACGACAACCTTTCGTTACGTTTCACTAACTTGCTCACTTTCCTGAACACTTCCTAAAATAATCGATGGTCAGTATGACAGCTGACAGATCGATGTAAACAACAAGGAACAGGTGATTATGACTTGTTCGATGTTGTAAAATGGCAGATGATCAAAACGACGAGCAAATGCCAAAATGATGGAAAAAATAAATGCAGTGAGAGTGATCTTTATAAATGTGTTAGTGTATATGTGTTATTTTAAAGCGTGTTAGATGTAATAAGAACACCGCTTTCAATGTATTTCACAAATTACTTCAATTTGTTGTATGTATTAGTGACAACAAACAACACAAAAGCCGCCACTTTCAAATGCAAATTACAAAACAACAACACTTCTCACTACTTTACAATTAATTTTAAATTATTATTTTTTTGTGATTTTGTTGGCAAATCAGCCGATTCTTATTTTTTGGACTCGAAGGACCATGTACAAGTTCCGATACGGTCGAAAGGACTTGTAGGGATTCTAATTCTACTGAGTGGATTTAGAATCGAAGATTATTGTTCAACAGGACGGACAACAATATAAATTTGCAAACTACAACAACACAACAAGTATTCTGACGATACTTACGTTTGTTGTCTGCAAATAAAAACACAAAAAATAAACTTTCAAATTCAAACGTATGACGCTGGCGGTCAATTTATTTGTAATTAATTTATTATTTGTTATTGATCTGGCGATCGACACTATGGGTTTTAAAAACTTCAAGAAGAAGAGTGGTTTTTTTATTGTTGGTGGTGATGGGACCTCATCGATTAATTATTTATCCAGGTCGATGAGGTCCATTTCGATATCATCATCCAAGGGGATGGGAAGATTCCCAACAGCCTTATTATTGATTCTTTTAATTAATGTTTGCGGTATTGATGATTCCTTTAGGCTTGAGTTTATGAAATGTGTTACGATAGGTGTAAGAATATCGGCATTATTTTTAAGGTCGATTGCTCTTATATTGTCAATTCCGGCACTTTTTCTTGCATTTAATGTCTTAAGTATGTTATTTATTTCACTTTCCTTAGTGTATTCAAGATACATTGAGTTTGATATGATTCTTTGAGCCCGGGTTTCTAGAGTTGTTACATTACATGGATGCACAATGTTTATGACATTCTGATTGAAATTTATTGCGAATTTCTCTGCAATTTCTCATATTTCTGTCGGTAAAACTGAGTTTAATCTGTTGATCTATGTTGTTAGTTTTTTTTACCAATCACCTCGTTTATAATTTTCCACGTTCCCCTTATGTTGTTTTTATTGTTAAAAAATTGTTGATATATATGCCTATTTTTTGAGGTGTTATTTATGTTGCAAAAAAGTTCATTTGTATTTGTAGATTTGTTAATTAGTTCTTGCCAGTTTACTTTTATAATGCCATTATTTACTTTATTATTATTAATTTTATATTCTATGTCACTCTGTATATTTTCTTTTGTTTTATGGCCTATTTCTGCTATGCTTCCGAAAATTGCATGATGATCGGATATATCTGTAGTAACAACTGCTGCGTAAGCTTCTTTTAATTTTTTGTCCCACCTGATAAAAAAGTGATCAATGCATGTTTTTGACCCGCTTCCTTCTCTTGTAGCGTTGTTCACCAGACTCTTTAATCCATTTGATGAAAGAATACTCAGATACTTTGTTGTATTTGTGTTAGTTTTCTGAATATCTATGTTGATGTCGCCAATTAGTATAATTTTGTTTATCTTGCTTACATGATAAAGTAATTGCTCAATTTCATTTAAAAATTGTGAAATACTTTTATTTGGTGTGCGGTAGGTTGGAAAAACAGTCAAAGTATTGTGTGTTGCATATTGTATCTCAACTTGCAATATTTCGGCTGAGATCATGTTTATATTCATAGTTTCATATTGCATATGATCTCTTATGTAAATTGCGATACCACTTCCTTTGCCTTCTCTGTTTAGGAATATGGAATTGAATCCATCAATTGAGTACAATTCATTTTCCTCATCTGCAATGTTGGTTTCACATAGAATTATGATTTGAATTTTGTTTATGATACTATTGATGTTTGCTAGAAACGTAAGAAAGCATTTCCTCAAAGATCGTATGTTTAAATGTTTAACCACGGAGAGAGAGAAATCAAGGTAATTTGGTTTAATTTCATTAAAATTTGTTAATATTTCTTCTGTGTAATTCATTTCTTTTAGTTGCTTTTAATTTTCAAATTCAGAAAAAATGTATTTGCAATCTAATTTTCTTTAATATAGACCACATTATTTGAAAAAAAAAGAAATTATATTGTTTGTTTTTTGTGATTTATTTATTTATAATTTGGATTTTTACCAAAAATAAGAGACCGATATTATGATATTGATTTTAAAAAGTTTTTTTTTTCAATGATAGAATTTCTACATATAAATTAAATTGCTTCGGTTAATTTATTTTGATTCTGGTTAGTAATATTTTCCAAATCAGCAGTGTTACGTATAATAGTGAATGAAGAATTTTCATTTTTCCTGGCGTATATGTTACCATTTTTCACCCATACGAATTTCCATCCGAATTCTTTTGCCTTAATCTTCGCCAGCCATAGCAATCTTCTGCAATGTGGTGTAAGTTCATCGTTTATGTATAAGAACGTGTTAGTACCACCAGATTTTCTTATTTCGACACGATACTCTTTATTTTATTCATAATCTCTCTTTTTTTCTTAGCGTGGAGAATTCTACAATAATCTTGTTCTTCTTCTTCAATTTAAATGCTCTATCTATGTCATCTTCTTCAATATCAATTCCTATGGATTCGCTCATTTTATTCAACACCTCGCTCACCACAGCATTCTCATCTGTAACGTTCCCGATTTCAATGTTCCTAGCTATTGCTTTTTGTTCCAACATATCAACTCTTGTACATAGATCGTTTATCTGTTTACCTTTCTCTTGATCTCTCATTTATTTGAGTGGTGATTGTCGCTACATTTTTGCGAATATCGGCGATGTGTTCTTTTATTTCAACATATCAACTCTTGTACATAGATCGTTTATCTGTTTACCTTTCTCTTGATCTCTCATTTATTTGAGTGGTGATTGTGGCTACATTTTTGCGAATATCGGCGATGTGTTCTTTTATTTCAACGTTAGCATTGGTGATTTTTGTCATGTTTTCAACAAGTTCTTTCATACATATTTGGATGCTATTCACTCCTTCTTTTAGATCAGCAATGTCTCTCTGTTGAGTTGATGTTTCTTGGCAGGCTTGTGATGTTGTTGGTGTTGACATATTTCGGAATCTCTTGCTTGCTTTACCCATATTCTCATCATCTCTTTGCTGTTTTGTTTGTGCTTGTTGTTCAATTTCATTTTTGGTTTCTTTTACAAATACGTACGTTTTGTAAATATTGTTGGGAGATTTTGAGAGGGTTTACACAAGTGATATTTCCATTCCGTTTTTCTTGCATGTCCCATGCCATCATACGTACTCTCCGCTAGAGAGCAGCACGGGCTAAAATGGAATTGTCTATTGCAATTATAACAGCGCACATATTGAATTGATTTTATTTGGAGTAAACATTGACCACAATTATTACTATTTGGCACTTCTAATTGCGACATTATTAGGATTATATTATTTGGAGTTTTGGACGAGAAGTTTAAATAAAGTTCTGTATAAGGTTTATTTACTTCCGATTTAACTTCTTTTACGATTTAAAATAAGTATCGATGCGCTAAACAAAAGTACGTCCTTTCTGTTGAAGGCTACAGCGAAGTTTAGGTTTTTTTTTAAGAGAAAAGCTAACCATTTACAACTTATATCAGGTTCTTAAATATATGCATTACTCGCTAATACTATGGGCCAGCAACGCGGTATGTGTTAGCTAGTTATTATTAGTATTACTATTATTATTATTATTATTATCATTATTATTATTGTTATTATTACTATTTTTATTATTATTATTATTATTATTATTATTATTATTATAATTATTATTATTATCATTATTATTATAATTATTATTATTATTAATATTAATATTATTATTATTATTATGCTGTTCACCTTGGGAAGCTTTGTCATTCCGTTTGTCACATCAATAAATATTCGCCGTAGACCCTATAAAGTATATATATATATATATATATATATATATATATATATATATATATATATATATATATATATATATATATATATATATATATATATATATATATATATATATATATATATATATATATATATATATATATATATATATAAAAGTCGATTTTACAATGTCCGTCTATCTGTCTATATTGTGTCTAGGATGGTATAATATATAACGGTACCTCCCGATATTCGGTATTTTGATGATTTTGGCCACATTTCCCAACAGATTTGTCTAAAAATTGGTATATGTAGGTCATAATGGTTTCTAGCTCATGTCGCGAAACATTGTATGTACAGGTCCACGTCTTTGTATAGTCCCATATAACGGTACCTCCCAGAATACTTTGGTGTTTCTTTGTAGTTTGCTAAATAATATTGTTGTTCGTCTTTGTGCAACAATAAATTCCGGCTCAAAATCTACTCAGTAGAATTTGAACCACAACAAGTCCATACGACGGTATTGGAACTTGTACACTCTCTATTCTCACTAAAACAGTGGCAAATTCCTCAAAATTGAACTTTCTTTCAGACATTACCTTTTTGAAATGTTTAACTCCTGCTTCCCATAATCCGCCCATGTGTGGAGCGCTAGGTGGAATAAACTGCCACTCGAAGCCATTAACAATATACATACTTCTCTGAAATTTCTTTGGAGGACTTTTTTATAAATTCATGATATTCCCTCGAGAGAGTACGACTGGCATCCACAAAATTGGTTCCATTATCTGACATTAAACATCTAGGCAAACCTCTTCTACCTATGAATCGTGTAAATGTTGCAAGAAACGCTTCTATGGATAGTGACGAACACGCTTCAAGATGTATTTCTTTTGTCGAAAAACATACAAATATACATACGACTTTTGATACGGTGAATTTCTCAAATTGCCACTTTTAATTTGAAATGGACCTGCAAAGTCTGTTCGAACATAGGTAAAGGGAAGTGAAAAAGACGTTCTCTCTAAAGGCAAGGCAGCCATTATCTGTGATTTAACATTCTGTTTGTATCTTGCACAAATTACACAATTATGCACTACTTTTTTTAACGGTTCTTCTTAGTCTAGGGATTTAAAATTGCCGTTGAACCATGGACATCATAAGTCATACATCAGCATGCATTAATGTTTTGTGGATAAGTTCCTAGAATATATGACATAAACGAGACGAACTTGGAATTATTATTGGAAATCGTTCGTCATTAGAAACATTTGCATTAGCTAGACGTCCATTAACTCTCATTACCCCATTCTCATCCATAAATGGATTCAAAGCACGTTACGGACTTTTTCGTGATATAAAAATTTTTGAATCATTTCTTTATAATCATCTTTCTCTATAATTGGTGCACAATGTACTTCAATATTTCTCTTTTCTGGCGGATCTTTCGATACCATATTAGATTCTGGCCAATTATTACCAGGACTTAATAACCACATTGGGCCATTCCACCATAGCGAACTACTTAACTCTACAGAATTACAACCTCTTGTTCCAAGGTCTGCAGGATTACATTTCAAAGAAACATGTCTCCAAGTTGCATTTTCGATATTTTTGAATATAGTTGCGGTTCTATTTGCAATATAAGTATTCCATGTGGATGGATGTTTTTGCAACCATGCCAATACAATTGTTGAATCTGTCCACATGTGGACAGAATAATTTTTCACATCTAATTTGGAGACAACATACTTCACCAAAGATGAGAGCAATACGGCACCACAAAGCTCTAATCTTGGCAAACTTACT
The DNA here is from genome assembly GCF_030504385.1 of Musca domestica. Taxonomy (NCBI): domain Eukaryota; kingdom Metazoa; phylum Arthropoda; class Insecta; order Diptera; family Muscidae; genus Musca; species Musca domestica. The sequence goes on from NW_026712346.1 coordinate 9,163,378, forward strand.
CTTTTTAATGGAGCAACTTTACTTTTCGCTATTAACAAGTTTACTGATGACTTTGATTCTGTGTCCATTCGAACGTATACTGCGGCACAATACGCCTTCTCAGAAGCGTCAAAAAATCCTTGAAATTGTATATTGCCCTCTAGGCAATAATTAATTCATCTTAGTATTTGAATAGAATCAACACTTGAAAATTGATCCAAAAATGTTTTCCATTTATCATACGTGGATGAACTTACTCTTTCATCCCAATTAACACCTTCTAACCAAAGGTCTTGCAACAAAATTTTTGCCTGTATAATTAAAGGTGTAAACCACCCTGCTGGGTCAAATAATTTCGAAATGGTTGAAAAGATTTTCCTTTTAGTTATCGGGCTAGTCACCTCTAGTGACTTCATACTATAAGAATATGAGTCAGTTAGGCATTCCAACGAATACCTAATGTCTTTGTTGAACTCATATCTTTAATTCTTAAAAATTCTTCATTTAACAAATCTTCTGATCGGACGTTAGAAAGAAGGGTCGGATGATTTGCCGTTATCTTCTTTAACGGAAATCCAGCCGAATTCAACACACAAATTAATTGTTTTTCCGCCTCCAAAGCTGAGGCAAGAGTATGACCTCCAGTCAATACATCATTAACATATATCTCATTTTTAATTATTTTCGAGGCAATTGGTCATTAATATCTTGACTCTTTCGCCAATTGCAACAATGTGCGAATCGCCAAATAAGGTGCACAGTTTATACCAAAGGTAGTAGTAAACAATTCATAATCTTTAATATCACTCTGACCTTCTTTTCTAAATATAATTCTTTGGTATTGCCAATCAGAATCATGAACACATATCTGTCGGTACATTTTCTCAATGTCACCGTTAAACACATACTTATACAGGCGCCAATTCAAAATTACAGACACTAAATCATTTTGTAATATTAGCCCTGTATGTAAAACATCGTTTAAATAATAAGAGCTTTTTGTCTTACTCGATCCATTAAACACCACTCCCACTTTTGTACTAGAACTTTCTGGGCGAAAGACTGCATGATGCGGTAAATAATATGAAAAATATTTCCCACCAGTACATATTTCTCTTGATTAAGTGGGTTTCATATGACCCAATGACAAATATACATTTAGTACTTCATTATATGAATCCTCGAGGTCTACATTCTTGCTTTACTTTACTTCCATATGTTCATATTGTTTCTTTGCCTTTTTGGGGAAATTCTTCTTTGAAAGGTAATTTTACAACGAATCTTCCATCTGATCGACGGTATGTCGTGTTAGCGTAAAATTGCTCGCAATATTCGCCAGATTTCGTGGAAATGGGCATTTCACTTATTTCTTCTTGTTTCCAAAACTTTCTCAATAATTCACGAACGTCATCTTCAGAATTATTTTTTATTTCTATAGACGCTAAACAAATTTCATTGGCTGATATTGGCCCATAGATATACCAACCGTATATGGAATTTTGAGCTAACATGTTGCCCAATATGTTCTTTTTAACTCCCTCTAGGATTATATATGGGATAACATCGCTACCTATAAGCTATCAATTTGAGCAGAAATCATAAAGCCTGGACCTGCCAACTTCAAATCCTTAATACTTCCCAAATCTGAAATTTTAATAGTCTGCGTCGGCAATAAACTTGTCAAATTTTGCACAACTAAAGTTTCTGCTTCAAATTCCGTTTCATTTATTTCTGAACACAGCGTCAGAACACATTTTTTATTTGAATTAGCCATGACTGTTCCACTCAGACCACTAATCTTGAAACTAGCTTTTTCAGTTAATATGCCAATTCGTTTAATTATTTTTTGGGTAACGAATGTTCGTTTCGAAGCAGAGTCAATGAGAGCTCAAACTGTAAATATTTCCCCAGAATACTTTACTTTTACTAGAGCTGTAGGCAGCATAACGTCATCATGACTTACTGACACATGTGTTTCCACATTAGAAGTTTAAGCTACAGAATTGGACGAACATGGCATTTCTTCTACAATATTCTCTGTGGTAACTAGAACATTTGTTTGGCGTCCATTTTCAGAACGGTAAGTGTTTTGACTTTCTCTTGCTACCAATCTTGGCTATGTAGATCTCTCTTGAACGTTATTTGGAAAATGCAGTTTAGTGTGGTGTTTCTTTTTGCAAAACATACACCTATGTACACTAACGCATTCCTGAGAAATGTGTCCATATATAAGACAGTTGTTACACAACCTTTTTTCTCTTGCAAATTCAATTCTCTAATTAACACTCATACTATTAAATCTTGAACAATTCTTCAAAATATGATTTCTATTACACATGACACATCTATTCGATTGTGTCGATTGAGCTTTTTGATGCGCTTGAAATTCATCATTAAAGGCAGTTGAAGCTGCTATAGTTCTTAGACTGTCTATTCTCTCTAGGACTCTATGTCTGTTTTTTAGAAAATCCTCCATTTGTGACCATTTGGGTAGCTCTGAATGTGATTCGAGCGATTGTTTCCAAAGAGTCAATGTTTCAACCGGAAGCTTAGTTGAACACAAAAATATCAAAATAGGATCCCATTGATCTACTTGCACCTTATGTGCTTTTAATATAGCTAGACAGTCGCTAACTGTTGATTGAATTCTTTTTATATTTCTGCTAGATTCAGTCTTTGCTGCCGAAAGATTGAATAAAATCTTTAATTGATTATCTACCAGTACCCTCACATTTTCGTATCGCACTGATAATGCTTCCCATGCCAACGAAAAATTCTGATCAGATAACGGGTACCGACCAACAATTCTACCAGCCTCACCCTTTGTTTTGTTACGCAAATGATAGAGTTTTTGCGCAGGTGTGAGTCTGGCCGTAAACATGTCTCTAAAAGTTGGCCATTGTTCATAACTTCCGTAGAAGTCTTGAGTGTCACAAGGTGGCACTTTCCGACATGTCAAAGGTTGTACAAATTTCCGACATGTCAAAGGTTGTACCCGGAGGATACACAGCTGAGCTGTGAAACAGTGACGGATATGTAACATCGCCTCTAGCGGTATTATTTTGATTTTGTTTTCTTTTCTTCAAAATCTCTAATAATTTAGCTTTTGTAGTATGGTATTTGTCCCTGAGGAACTCAAATATTTTTCTGACTTCTAATTTATAAGCCTTTTCTTCTTCCTCCTCTATTTCTGCTAAATATACACATTCAAATGCACTGCGTGCATTGTGCCAATCTTCATCAATGGATTCTAATTTGGTTTCTATTAAAGAATCCGAAAATAGTTCCTCGGGAGTATTCTCCAATTGAATGCACATATTCATAAGGCTTTCGGTTTCGTATTCAAACTTAGCACAAATTGTTGAATCCATTTTTCTATTTATTTTTATGTATATTTATATGAGGTTTATTTATAGTTATTTATTATTTTCTATTTACTTTTTTATTTACTGTTTTTTTTATTATTATTTATTATTATACAAACAAATTATAATTATCACTTTACTTATTGTTAATAAATAAAATGAAATTATTTCTGCTAATGTTTTTGATTTGCCGTATAATATTACTTTTCTCAGCAAAAGTTTAATTTGTTTTTAAACTTATTGAAAAAACGTTTTCAATATATTTTTATGATTTGTTTATTTAATTATTTTTTTTTTAAACTTAGCTTTTATTATCTTATTATTTATTTTTATTCAAAATTATTCATGTGTATTATTATTTTTTATTCATTCAATAATTTATGCAAAGTTTTATACGTTTCGTCAGAAACTTGCATTACGTTAGCGAGTAATTGCACAACTTTTCTGATCCAGCAGCTGATCGATAGTCGATATGGTAAGCACAACAGACGGATCGATCTGGCACAATAAACATGCGTCAAAAGATTGTTTATTACAAACGGCACAAATGACGAATGCGACAAATGTAACACAAAACAAAATGAAAAAAATGCCAAAAATAATGATGGAGAATATGAAAGTGATTGTGGTGTTTTATAATGGTGTTAGTGTATGTGTTTTTGATAGTGTTAATAAACAATGAATACAAATAAATATCTCTTTTTCTTCTAACTTCACACAAACGATTTCTTTTGGAAATGGCAGTGCTGATTTGTTGAATGTATGTGTGTCTACGACAAACAACACAAAAGTCGCCACATTCGAACACAGATGAAAACACAACAACACTTCTTACTACTTTCAAATTAATTTTAAATAAAAATTAGTGCTTTTTTTGGAAAACATTTTGCCAAATAAGCCGATTCTTTATTTTTTGGACTCGAAGGACAATGTACAAGTTCCAATACCGCCGTATGGACTTGTTGTGGTTCAAATTCTACTAAGTAGATTTACCCATTAAATATTACCCAATGGTCATGGAAGTTGAGTTCCTGGCGAGAGTTCTCAACCTATCGCTGGCCTCCCATATACTACCCGAAGCCTGGAAAATGGGTCGGGTGGTCCCGCTGTGGAATAATAAAAACATGAATTATGTGATATTTGATTTATTCCAGAACTGCAAGAATGTAAAACTTTTTACTAATAACTTGAAGATTCTCGCAGGTTCTGAAGCAAAGCAACAGGATGAATTGTGTGTTACCTGTTGGCTTTGTCTTAATCAATGAATTGTCAAATGTGCTAGGATCAATGCTAACGTGGTAGATGCAATAAGAAATAACGTTGGCGTCCATTGATGTTGTGTGCAGCGTAGAAATCTCTCTGCAAGCTTTAACAATTTTGTAAAGGATTGGCAGTCGGAATTGACATACAGGGTTGCCCATATTCGACGGACCCATGGGCCCATTCCAACCGATGACGCTTGTCCGCAGGCAACATTCTTTGCGTCAATTGAATTTTGTACGGGAACAAATGCAAATCAATGCGAATAATCCGTTGTAAAGTGGACCGAGCCATGCCCAACTGCTGAGAACGGCGTTTTTGGGATGTTCTTGGGGACCTGGCTCGTACGGCAGCGATATTCTCGGCCGATCGCCTTGGTCACTTTTATATGGCCTCTTCGGATTAGAAAGAGCCTTACCAGTCGAAAATTTTTCGTATAAACGCTTAGTGGTGTTCTTAGAAGGCGCACTTCTCAAATTTTTTAATGTTTTAAAAGCACGTTGAGTTTTAACAATTGACTTCTTCTGTTGAATGTAAATTTCAACTATTTCAGAACGCTCGCGTGTCGTGTATTGGTTCATGGTAAAAATCTGCTTGGACTGACGCTTCAAACGCGGTATGTTATTGAGCGATGTGACATCTCTGTCAAAAGTTATGGCGTTGCCAGATGGGTCCGTCGAATATGGGCAACCCTGTATATGAAAACTGTTTGGGAAATGCCAAGAACTGTCAGTTTCTGGTCAGAATCGCGAAAGTGGCATCAAATAAAGAAATGTCTATTCGCAAAGCCATAGTTTCTGTGGAGAACATTGTTCCACAGCCGGTTTCAGTTAATATCATTGATACACAGGAGACCGGGCGTAAACAGTCATATTTCAAAGTTGTTACACATTAAGTTCTGATAATTAACTGCGGTATAAATAAAGAGGTAAATAATCCCGAGGATATGAGTAGATATTTAGTTTCCTAAAATAACGTCATAATCTACTCATGACACTATGAAATTATGATTTCCCATATCATTTGATCGTCCCGAGACTTTTACTGTCAAAACTCAGTCTGTCAAAAGACCAGATGACTTAAATAATTATATAAAATCAAAAATTGAGGAAGATCTTTTTTGAGGCGTTATAAGCTTCCATTTACATTTTGTGAAAGTTAGCTCATTTGCCGCTGAGACCAGATTCAGTGCAACAAATAGAACTCAATAATTCATTAACTATTTGCTATTTTAGAAAATATAGTGTTTGTAAAGAATGTGGTGGCAGCCGTGTTGCGGTGGATGCCAAATATACCACTAATTTAATTGATCTTGAGTTTATTGGCGTATCAATTGAATTGGGCAAAACATAATTGTGTCTAACTTGTACTTATATTCCACCTTCATCGTCACTTGACATTTATAATCAGCATTTGTCATCAATAAATTACTGAAAAAAATTAAAGATTTAGTTTTTAGTTTGATTCTTGGTGATTTTAAAATTCGTTCTATTAGGTGGCTTTCAATGACAGATTCTGAAGCTTTGATCCCTTTGTCATTCGTAACGAACAATACCCAGCATATATTCTAAGTTATTAATCGTTTTTGTGACAATAATATTTATGAAATAAACAGTGTTGTTTAATTTTATGTCAAATTTGTTCTAATTTCTAACATTAATTTATGTTTAATTTCATTGTAATTTGAACTGTTAGTATTTCTTGTGATAGCAACGTTTTTAACTCAAATTGGAATAATTTGGATATTGGATTACCTTCAGTCACTATTGGGAATTTGCGAGATAGAAGAAGGATATTTGGAATCAATGACATTGTCGGTCTTTCTTTGCTTGGTGAAAGGCACAGCGAATTAATTAAATTAAATATGCATCCTGATAATGAACAAATTTAACTAAGTACATCACGTGCAACGATTAAACCATCGGGTTCACAAACGGCTAACACACCATTCAATAGTGTAGAACAGGTAACCCAACATTTTACCACATAATCATAGGAAAATATATGATTTGCCAACGTTTTCTGGGTCTGGGTCACCTGAAGAGTGGTCAAAGTTTGTTGAAACTTTCAACTGCACCATCGCGGAATTTGGTTATTCGGACTTGCATATTGCCATGCGATTACGAAATGATTTACAAGGAAAGGCATTTGGTAAAGGCAAACGGTGGAATCATTATTATAAAACTCCAGAAACGTCTCAGCAATTATGAAAATCCTCGCCGAAACATATGGAAGGCCTGATCAGTTAATTAAATCGCAGATTCAAAAGGTAAGGGCCCTTCCTGCTATTAAGGAATCAGGTTTTGATGGGCTATTAAAATTCGCAATTAAATTAATCAATATGACCATATTCATACAGTCGGCTAGAGGTAACAATCACTTAGCAAATCCATTGCTCTTGAGCTGGAAAAGTTTTTATATGTTAAATATTGCAAGCATAGTTGATTTATCGAACTTGTTGAAAGATATACGCAAAGTAATCAATATGGCATCGGATTCACTGCCAGTTACTGCTAATGTTGTTGAGAAACAGTCTAACGGATGTGCTTGAGTAAACTCCACAGTGGAAAGAAAGCCCTGCAAACTTTGTGGACAACAGTGTAAGAGTCTGGCCATTTGTGATAAATTCACAAAATTACCTCTGCAAACGAAAGGGGAAATGGTTAAGGCGATGGGTATATGTTTCTCATGTTTTAAAGAAGGTCACCGAACTGTGAAATCTTTTTCTAAAACGAAATGCGGTGTCAGTTCTTGTCATTGTTGCATGCTAATTTTGAGAAAGATGAAAAGGTGGAGAAACCTGTTAAAGGAATTAATAAAAACAGGAATTAATAAAAAAAAGGAATTAAAAATTAATAAAAAAAAAATTGCAATCAAATGCCGCACGAAATTACTTAGTAGACGAAAATGCTGGAAACGGCTCTGTTTTATTTCACATTTTTCCAGTTAAGCTATATGGACCAAATGGATACGAGGAAATATTTGACTTTATAGATGATGGGGGCAAGTATATACATGGTTGACAATGACGTCGTAACGAATTTGGATATTACTGGAAAACCTGATGTCCTTAAACTACAGCTGATCAATAGTCAGACCTCTAGGGAAAACAATTCAACCAAATTTTCGATTGAAAATGTGTATGTTACTTCCAACTTTAATTTACCAGTACAGAGTTTCAACATGAGCTATATGCTAGAATAATATCCAAATGCCCCTCTTTTGGAAGTAAATTTGAAAGATTATACCAATGTGAAGTCGAAAATGATAGCAAGCATTTCTCATGCCTTTTTGACCAATAGCCTCAAAGTCTAGATTGGGATGGATTATTTACGGGCCGACGGCAAATAAAAGGGGAAAGAGTATTCTTGTCACTATCGAGGATCGGAAATGCAAAAACTAATGGAACTAGATGAAGCGAAGAATTGTTATTTTGGAATGGAAACGTTTGGTATCAAAATTCCCGTGAAGAAATTATTTTCGAAGTATGACGAAAGAGCATTGAAAATCTTAAACAAGACAACGGTCAGGAAAGGCAATCGCTTTGAATCTGGACTACTTTGAAGAAGTGATGACTTCACTCTCCCTGGATAGCGCTGGACCTACCTCTCTAGATCATGTATGTCCTTCCTGACACGCCAGGGTGGGGGAGATTTATCCACCATATGATGGTTGGGATGATTCTCATGGTAACACCCAAGCAGGTACTTCAACGAAAGCATATGATTATGCTGACGTAAGGGAAGGTCTTTCGTCTCCTCATGTAGATGGTCCACTGGTGTCATGAGAAGGCACTACGTCGCAGTTCTCAGGGCAGCGTTCTGGCAGGTCTGGATATGCTTCCACAGCGTAGCGCTAGTATTCGCAGAACCACACTGGAGCCGCATAGCTGACCACAGACCGACCTATCGCGTTATAAGAGGTCTACAAGGTTTCTTTGTCCGCACCTCAAAAACTGCCGGCTAGCGCCTTAAGGACATTGTTCCTACTTTTCATCTTGTCGCATATTGCTGTGGCTTACGCGGTCGAAAGTGACCCCAAGAATCTTGGCGTAGTTCGTGGTCGGTATTAGATTCATCTTGACCTGAACATTCAGCTGGTTCTCATCTCCGCAGACTATGTGGTAAAGAGTGTGGCCGTTGATTTCGTGGCGGATATTTTCATATTCCTCGCGTGGAAGTATGCGGCAAGTTCCGCGAGATAGGGTTTCAGCCTTTCACATATGTCATCGACCACTGGGCCCGACGCGATGATCGTACAATCATCCGCATATGTTACGATCTTAATGCCGTCTGGAGGGCGAGGAATTCCGGAAAGGTAGAGGTTAAACAGTTCCGGAGATATCACCCCACCTTGGGGAACTCCCTGTTTCACTCTACGGGCTTTGGACTTCTTGTTGATATAGTTGATTATCCAACGTTTCAAAATTGGCCGGAGGGTAGTTCTCTGCACGTCCTCAAACAGTGTGGCATTATTGACCGTATCAAATGCCTTTGATAGGTCAAGGGCTACCAACACTGTTCCTTTAACACGGCCTGTTCTGGTTCAGTGGGTACTCGACTCCCGGCGTATCCAGCTGCTACAAAATTACCATTGCGATTCTGTCCGGGCCCAACGCTTTGGATGACTTAGCGTTACGGATGATATTTGCAACATCACCCATCGTAAACTGTGGTGGTTCCTCCTCGGCGGGAAGAGATCTGATACGACGTAGTACTTTCGCATCGCCCTATTGGACCCTGGACTGAGGTCTAATCATCCTTTTTTCCAGGGTTCGAGAGCGACTTACCAGTTACCCACAGCTTATTCATATCGGTTCCAATGTTGCAACACTTCAGATGGTCTAGCCACTTTTTCCTCTTATGCTCCTGTACCAACCGGTTGACTTCCACTGTTAAATCACTGACTCTAGGATCAGTAGGGTTGGTACGACGGAGATCATCACGCTCGTTTACTAATCCCGCTGCCTCTGCTGGGAAGTTTGGTCTTATCTCGGGTATTCGACCAGGAGGTATATAGCGAGCGGCTGTAGCTTTGATGATGTTTCGGAAAATCCTTTCTGCTACCCAAACATCAGAAGGGTTGGGCAGTTCTATGAATCGGCGGTTGATGAATTCTATGAACTCTGGCCAGTGAGCTTTCCCATGTTTAAGGAAAGTGCGGCGTTCAGAGGTTATAAAATCGGGCGGCCTGCTTATCAGACCGGGTGACACTATGGTTAAGTCTGGCGAACTGTGACACTCTCCTCTTATTCCTCGTTGACCGTGCAGAATGTGGTGCAGTCAATCTGCTCTGCCAGCGCTGATCCCCTCTGGTCATTACCTAGGACGGAATGCCACAACTCATGGTGGGCATTAAAATCCCCTAGTACCAGGAGACTGCGGTGGAGTGCCATACTCCGACGACGAAGAAGTGGACTCGCTGGGGACTACGTTACTGCAGCAAGTCGCAACATAATCCCTTTAGCTGTAGTCTCCCAAACGCCTTAGTCCGGAACAGTTCTTGAAGTTCTTCCCTACATCCATTACATCGCACCGACACAGATCTGTGGTGGGTAACGTTCTTACAAACCGAGCAGAACCAAGGTCCGGGGTTCTCCTAAATCCCGGCACGGACCAATAAAATCCGGAGCAAGCATTCCGGGATATGCTGCTCCCAATGCAGAAAAATAAACAAACACAAACATGAACATACTGGGCTGGCAGCCGCGGGCCGAATCTGGGATCCTTGTTGTTTCGGGTCAATCCGGTATCGTAGAATCCACTGCCGTGGGATTGCTTTATATTTACGCTCGCTGAAAATTGTTGTTCATTTTACCCACTTAATATTATCCAATGGTCATCCAAAATGCTTCACTGGAACATTTCGCGAGGATTGGACCATCATTTCGACCTGAACATAATACATATAGCATTGTATTGTAAAAAAATTATTACAAAATGTACAATTCAAAATTGAGTGCGCTTTGTATTTTAGCCGACAATTTGTCGAAGACCCCAAGAGCGACAGGGCGAAGCGGAGGAGGAGGAACCACCACAGCAAGGAGGAAACACCACAGCAAGGAGGAATCACCACAGTTTACATTGGACGATGTTGCAAATGTCATCCGAAATGCAAAGTCATCCAAAGTGTTGGGCCCAGGCGGAATCTCAATGGTAATGCTGAAACAACTGGATATGTTGGAAGTTGAGTTCCTGGCGAGAGTTCTCAACCTGTCGATGGCCACCCATATAGTACCCGAAGCCTGGAAAATGGGTCGGGTGGTCCCGCTGTACATGAATTATGTAATATTTGATTTATTCCAGAACTGCAAGAATGTAAAACTTTTTACTAAAAACTTGAAGATTCTTGCAGGTTCTGAAACAAAGCAACAGGATGAATTGTGTGTTACCTGTTGGTTTTGTCTTAATCAATGGATTGTTAAATGTGCTAGGATTAATGCTAACGTGGTAGATGCAATAAGAAATAACGTTGGCGTCCATTGATGTTGTGTGCAGTGTAGAAATCTCTCTGCAAGCTTTTACAATTTTGTAAAGGATTAGCAGTCGGAATTGACATATATGAAAACTGTGTAGGAAATGCCAAGAACTGTCAGTTTCTGTTCAGAAACGCGAAAATGGCATCAAATAAAGAAATGTCTATTCGCAAAGCCATAGTTTCTGTGGAGAACATTGTTCCACAGACGGTTTCAGTTAATATCATTGATACACAGGAGACCGGGCGTAAACAGTCGTATTTCAAAGTTGTTACACATTAAGTTCTGATAATTAACTGCGGTATAAATAAAGAGGTAAATAATCCCGAGGTTATGAGTATAGATATTAAGTTTCCTAAAATAACGTCATAATCTACTCACGACACTATGAAATTATGATTTCCCATATCTTATGATCGTCCCGAGACTTTTACTGTCAAAACTCAGTCTGTCAAAAGACCATTATCTATGATTCCCGTCATGAAAATTATATTTGCGACAAGGTTTGCAACATAAACAACGGCCGATAACATAAGTAATTATAGCAAATAAAAAATTGAGGAAGATCATTTTTGAGGCGTTATAAACTTCCATCTACATTTTCTGAAAGTTAGCTCATTTGCCGCTAAGACCATATTCAGTGAAAAAAATAGAACTCAATAATTCACTTACTATTTGCTATTTTAGAAAATATAGTGATTGTAAAGAATGTGGTGGCATCCTTGTTGCGATGGATGTCATATACCACTAATTTAATTGATCTTGAGTTTATTGGCATATCAATTGAATTGGGCAAAACATAATTGTGTCTAACTTGTACTTATATTCCACCTTCATCGTCACTTGACATTTATAATCAGCATTTTTCATCAATAAATTACTGAAAAAATTAAAGATTTAGTTTATAGTTTGATTCTTGGTGATTTTAAAATTCGTTCTATTAGGTAGCTTTCAATGACAGATTCTGAAGCTTTGATCCCTTTGTCATTCGTAACGAACAATACCCAGCATATATTCTAAGTTATTAATCGTTTTTGTGACAATAATATTTATGAAATAAACAGTGTTGTTTAATTTTATGTCAAATTTGTTCTAATTTCTAACATTAATTTATGTTTACATTCATTGTAATTTGAACTGTTAGTATTTCTTGTGATAGCAACGTTTTTTAACTCAAATTGGAATAATTTGGATATTGGATTACCTTCAATCACTATTGGGAATTTGCGAGATAGAAGAAGGATATTTGGAATCAATGACATTGTCGGTCTTTCTTTGCTTGGTGAAAGGCACATCGAATTAAAGTCGGTCTTTCTTTGCCTGGTGAAAGACACAGCGAAGTAATTTTTATATGATTTTACGAAGTGATAAATTATATCTGCCGAAATGCCGCTACATAGATCTTCGCAACGTCCAATAAATTTGAAAGGTCTGAAGAATTAAATATGCATCCTGATAATGAACAGATTTAACTAAGTACATCACGTGCAACGATTGAGCCATCGGGTTCACAAACGGCTAACACACCATTCAATAGTGTAGAACAGGTAACCCAACATTTTACCACATAATCATAGGAAAATATATGATTTGCCAACGTTTTCTGGGTCTGGGTCACCTGAAGAGTGGTCAAAGTTTGTTGAAACTTTCAACTGCACCATCGCGGAATTTGGTTATTCGGACTTGCATATTGCCACGCGATTACCAAATGATTTTCAAGGAAAGGCATTTGAAACGGTGGAATCATTAGTATAAAACTCCAGAAACGTCTCAGCAATTATGAAAATCCTCGCCGAAACGTATGGCAGGTCTGATCAGTTAATTAAATCGCAGATTCAAAAGGTAAGGGCCCTTCCTGCTATTTAGGAATCAGGTTTTGATGGGCTATTAAACTTCGCAATTAAAGTAATCAATATGACCATATTCATACAGTCGGCTAGAGGTAACAATCACTTAGCAAATCCATTGCTCTTGAGCTGGAAAAGTTTTTATATGTTAAATATTGCAAGCATAGTTGATTTATCGAACTTGTTGAAAGATATACGCAAAGTAATCAATATGGCATCGGATTCACTGCCAGTTACTGCTAATGTTGTTGAGAAACAGTCCAACGGATATGCTTGAGTAAACTCCACAGTGGAAAGAAAGCCCTGCAAACTTTGTGGACAACAGTGTAGAGTCTGGCCATTTGTGATAAATTCACAAAATTACCTCTGCAAACGAAAGGGGAAATGGTTAAAGCGATGGGAATATGTTTCTCATGTCTTAAAGAAGGTCACCGAACTGTGGAATCTTTTTCTAAAACGAAATGCGGTGTCAGTTCTTGTCATTGTTGCATGCTAATTTTGAGAAAGATGAAAAGGTGGAGAAACCTGTTAAAGAAATTAATAAAAACAGGAATTAATAAAAAAAGGAATTAAAAATTAATAAAAAAAAATTGCAATCAAATGCCGCACGAAATTACTTAGTAGACGAAAATGCTGGAAACGTCTCTGTTTTATTTCACATTATTCCAGTTAAGCTATATGGACCAAATAAATACGAGGAAATATATGACTTTATAGATGATGGGGGCAAGTATATACATGGTTGACAATGACGTCGTAACGAATTTGGATATTAATGAAAAATCGGATGTCCTTGAACTATAGCGGATCAATAGTCAGACCTCTAGGGAAGTAACGGAAGTTGTAGATTTGGTCATTAGCAGTGCTGAAAACAATTCAACCAAGTTTTTGATTGAAAATGTGTATGTTACTGCCAACTTTAATTTACCAGTACAGAGTTTCAATATGAGCTATATGCTAGAATGATATCCAAATGTCCCTCTTTTGGAAATGAATTTGAAAGATTATACCAATGTGAAGTCGAAAATGATAGCAAGCTTTTCTCATGCCTGTTTGACCAATAGCCTCAAAGTCTAGATTGGGATGGATTATTTACGGGCCGACGGCAAATAAAAGGGGAAAGAGTATTCTTGTCACTATCGAGGATCGGAAATGCAAAAACTAATGGAACTAGACGAAACGAAGAATTGTTATTTTGGAATGGAAACGTTTGGTATCAAAATTCCCGTGAAGAAATTATTTTCGAAGGATGACGAAAGAGCATTGAAAATCTTAAACAAGACAACGGCCAGGAAAGGCAATTGCTTTGAATCTGGACTACTTTGGAGAAGTGATGACTTTTCTCTCCCTGGATAATATGCTATGGTTTTTAAAGAGCATTTGACAGTGGAAAAAAAGGAGAGAGATGCAACATTTGCTGAAGACTGTTTGCTTGAAAACGTAATTGCGCCAAAACTACCCTGGTTTTTCTAGGCAGCTGACGTTCTTCAGCTGCAATGGATGGGGGCGTGGACTCCGAGGACGGTATGAATGCCACAGAGACCTGAATGATTGTCTTCTTGATCTAGAGGTTCTCTCTTGTAGCGCTGGACCTACCTCTCTAGATCATGTATGTCCTTCCTGACACGCCAGGATGGGGGAGATTTATCCACCATATGATGGTTGGGATGATTCTCATGGTAACACCCAAGCAGGTACTTCAACGAAAGCATATGATTATGCTGACGTAAGGGAAGGACTTTCGTCTCCTCATGTAGATGGTCCACTGGTGTCATGAGAAGGCACCACGTCGCAGCTCTCAGGGCAGCGTTCTGGCAGGTCTGGATATGCTTCCACAGCGTAGCGCTAGTATTCGCAGAACCATACTGGAGCCGCATAGCTGACCACAGACCGACCTATCGCGTTATAAGAGGTCTACAAGGTTTCTTTGTCCGCACCTCAAGTACTGCCGGCTGGCGTCTTAAGAACCTTGCTCCTACTTTTCATCTTGTCGCATATTGCTGTGGCTTACGCGGTCGAACGTGACCCCAAGAATCTTGGCGTAGTTCGTGGTCGGTATTAGATTCATCTCGACCTGAACATTCAGCTGGTTCTCATCTCCGCAGACTATGTGGTAAAGAGTGTGGCCGTTGATTTCGTGGCGGATATTTTCATATTCCTCGCGTGGAAGTATGCGGCAAGTTCCGCGAGATAGGGTTTCAGCCTTTCACATATGTCATCGACCACTGGGCCCGACGAGATGATCGTACAATCATCCGCATATGTTACGATCTTAATCCCGTCTGGAGGGCGAGGAATTCCGGAAAGGTAGAGGTTAAACAGTTCCGGAGATATCACCCCACCTTGGGGAACTCCCTGTTTCACTCTACGGGCTTTGGACTTCTTGTTCCGGAATTCCACGTACAACTGGCGTCCACACATATAGTTGATTATCCAACGTTTCAAACTTGGCCGGAGGGTAGTTCTCTGCACGTCCTCAAACAGTGTGGCATTATTGACCGTATCAAATGCCTTTGATAGGTCAAGGGCTACCAACACTATTCCTTTGACACGGCCTGTTCTGGTTCAGTGGGTACTCGACTCCCGGCGTATCCAGCTGCTTCAACATTACCATTGCGATTCCGTCCGGGCCCAACGCTTTGGATGACTTAGCGTTACGGATGATATTTGCAACATCACCCATCGTAAACTGTGGTGGTTCCTCCTCGGCGGGAAGAGATCTGATACGACGTAGTACTTTCGCATCGCCCTATTGGACCCTGGACTGAGGTCTAATCATCCTTTTTTCCAGGGTTCGAGAGCGACTTACCAGTTACCCACAGCTTATTCATATCGGTTCCAATGTTGCAACACTTCAGATGATCTAGACACTTTTTCCTCTTATGCTCCTGTACCAACCGGTTGACTTCCACTGTTAAATCACTGACTCTAGGATCAGTAGGGTTGGTACGACGGAGATCATCACGCTCGTTTACTAATCCCGCTGCCTCTGCTGGGAAGTTTGGTCTTATCTCGGGTATTCGACCAGCAGGTATATAGCGAGCGGCTGTAGCTTTGATGATGTTTCGGAAAATCCTTTCTGCTACCCAAACATCAGAAGGGTTGGGCAGTTCTATGAATCGGCGGTTGATGAATTCTCTGAACTCTGGCCAGTGGGCTTTCCCATGGTTAAGGAAAGTGCGGCGTTCAGAGGTTATGAAATCGGGCGGCCTGCTTATCAGACCGGGTGACACTATGGTTAAGTCTGGCGAACTGTGACACTCTCCTCTTATTCGGGTGTGGGCATCCTCGTTGACCGTGCAGAATGTGGTGCAGTCAATCTGCTCTGCCAGCGCTGATCCCCTCTGGCCATTACCTAGGACGGAATGCCACAACTCATGGTGGGCATTAAAATCCCCTAGTACCAGGAGACTGCGGTGGAGTGCCATACTCCGACGACGAAGAAGTGGACTCGCTGGGGACTACGTTACTGCAGCAAGTCGCAACATAATCCCTTTAGCTGTAGTCTCCCAAACGCCTTAGTCCGGAACAGTTCTTGAAGTTCTTCCCTACATCCATTACATCGCACCGACACAGATCTGTGGTGGGTAACGTTCTTACAAACCGAGCAGAACCAAGGTCCGGGGTTCTCCTAAATCCCGGCACGGACCAATAAAATCCGGAGCAAGCATTCCGGGATATGCTGCTCCCAATGCAGAAAAATAAACAAACACAAACATGAACATACTGGGCTGGCAGCCGCTGGCCGAAACTGGGATCCTTTTTGTTTCGGGTCAATCCGGTATCGTAGAATCCACTGCCGTGGGATTGCTTTATATTTACGCTCGCTGAAAATTGTTGTTCATTTTACCCACTAAATATTATCCAATGGTCATCCAAAATGCTTCACTGGAACATTTCGCGAGGATTGGACCATCATTTCGACCTGAACATAATACATATAGCATTGTATTGTAAAAAAATTATTACAAAATGTACAATTCAAAATTGAGTGCGCTGAGTATTTTAGTCGACAATTTGTCGAAGACCCCAAGAGCGACATGGCGAAGCGAAGGAGGAGGAACCACCACAGCAAGGAGGAAACACCACAGCAAGGAGGAATCACCACAGTTTACATTGGACGATGTTGCAAATGTCATCCGAAATGCAAAGTCATCCAAAGTGTTGGGCCCAGGCGGAATCTCAATGGTAATGCTGAAACAACTGGATATGTTGGAAGTTGAGTTCCTGGCGAGAGTTCTCAACCTGTCGATGGCCACCCATATAGTACCTGAAGCCTGGAAAATGAGTCGGGTGGTCCCGCTGTACATGAATTATGTAATATTTGATTTATTCCAGAACTGCAAGAATGTAAAACTTTTTACTAAAAACTTGAAGATTCTTGCAGGTTCTGAAACAAAGCAACAGGATGAATTGTGTGTTACCTGTTGGTTTTGTCTTAATCAATGGATTGTTAAATGTGCTAGGATTAATGCTAACGTGGTAGATGCAATAAGAAATAACGTTGGCGTCCATTGATGTTGTGTGCAGTGTAGAAATCTCTCTGCAAGCTTTTACAATTTTGTAAAGGATTAGCAGTCGGAATTGACATATATGAAAACTGTGTAGGAAATGCCAAGAACTGTCAGTTTCTGGTCAGAAACGCGAAAATGGCATCAAATAAAGAAATGTCTATTCGCAAAGCCATAGTTTCTGTGGAGAAGATTGTTCCACAGACGGTTTCAGTTAATATCATTGATACACAGGAGACCGGGCGTAAACAGTCGTATTTCAAAGTTGTTACACATTAAGTTCTGATAATTAACTGCGGTATAAATAAAGAGGTAAATAATCCCGAGGTTATGAGTATAGATATTAAGTTTCCTAAAATAACGTCATAATCTACTCATGACGCTCAGAAATTACGATTTCCCATTTGATCGTCCCGAGACTTTTACTGTCAAAACTCAGTCTGTCAAAAGACCATTATCTTTGGTTCCCGTCATGAAAATTATATTTGCGACAAGGTTTGCAACATAAACAACGGCCGATGACTTAAATAATTATATAAAATCAAAAATTGAGGAAGATCTTTTTTGAGGCGTTATAAGCTTCCATTTACATTTTGTGAAAGTTAGCTCATTTGCCGCTGAGACCAGATTCAGTGCAACAAATAGAACTCAATAATTCATTAACTATTTGCTATTTTAGAAAATATAGTGTTTGTAAAGAATGTGGTGGCAGCCGTGTTGCGGTGGATGCCAAATATACCACTAATTTAATTGATCTTGAGTTTATTGGCGTATCAATTGAATTGGGCAAAACATAATTGTGTCTAACTTGTACTTATATTCCACCTTCATCGTCACTTGACATTTATAATCAGCATTTGTCATCAATAAATTACTGAAAAAAATTAAAGATTTAGTTTTTAGTTTGATTCTTGGTGATTTTAAAATTCGTTCTATTAGGTGGCTTTCAATGACAGATTCTGAAGCTTTGATCCCTTTGTCATTCGTAACGAACAATACCCAGCATATATTCTAAGTTATTAATCGTTTTTGTGACAATAATATTTATGAAATAAACAGTGTTACATTAATTTATGTTTACATTCATTGTAATTTGGACTGTTAGTATTTCTTGCGATAGCAACGTTTTTTAACTCAAATTGGAATAATTTGGATATTGGATTACCTTCAATCACTATTGGGAATTTGCGAGATAGAAGAAGGATATTTGGAATCAATGACATTGTCGGTCTTTCTTTGCTTGGTGAAAGGCACAGCGAATTAATTAAATTAAATATGCATCCTGATAATGAACAAATTTAACTAAGTACATCACGTGCAACGATTAAACCATCGGGTTCACAAACGGCTAACACACCATTCAATAGTGTAGAACAGGTAACCCAACATTTTACCACATAATCATAGGAAAATATATGATTTGCCAACGTTTTCTGGGTCTGGGTCACCTGAAGAGTGGTCAAAGTTTGTTGAAACTTTCAACTGCACCATCGCGGAATTTGGTTATTCGGACTTGCATATTGCCATGCGATTACGAAATGATTTACAAGGAAAGGCATTTGGTAAAGGCAAACGGTGGAATCATTATTATAAAACTCCAGAAACGTCTCAGCAATTATGAAAATCCTCGCCGAAACGTATGGAAGGTCTGATCAGTTAATTAAATCGCAGATTTAAAAGTAAGGGCCCTTCCTGCTATTAAGGAATCAGGTTTTGATGGGCTATTAAACTTCGCAATTAAAGTAATCAATATGACCATATTCATACAGTCGGCTAGAGGTAACAATCACTTAGCAAATCCATTGCTCTTGAGCGAGTCAGTTTCAAAACTGCCTGCATCAAAAAGAATTCAATTTATATGTTAAATATTGCAAGCATAGTTGATTTATCGAACTAGTTGAAAGATATACGCAAAATAACCAATATGGCATCGGATTCACTGCCAGTTACTGCTAATGTTGTTGAGAAACAGTCCAACGGATATGCTTGAGTAAACTACACAGTGGAAAGAAAGCCCTACAAACTTTGTGGACAACAGTGTAAGAGTCTGGCCATTTGTGATAAATTCACAAAATTACCTCTGCAAACGAAAGGGGAAATGGTTAAGGCGATGGGAATATGTTTCTCATGTCTTAAAGAAGGTCACCGAACTGTGAAATCTTTTTCTAAAACGAAATGCGGTGTCAGTTCTTGTCATTGTTGCATGCTAATATTGAGAAAGATGAAAAGGTGGAGAAACCTGTTAAAGGAATTAATAAAACATATAAAGTATCGGAATTGCAATCAAATGCCGCACGAAATGACGAAAATGCTGGAAACGGCTATGTTTTATTTCACATTATTCCAGTTAAGCTATATGGACCAAATGGATACGAGGAAATATATGACTTTATAGATGATGGGGGCAAGTATATACATGGTTGACAATGACGTCGTAACGAATTTGGATATTAATGAAAAATCGGATGTCCTTGAACTATAGCGGATCAATAGTCAGACCTCTAGGGAAGTAACGGAAGTTGTAGATTTGGTCATTAGCAGTGCTGAAAACAATTCAACCAAGTTTTTGATTGAAAATGTGTATGTTACTGCCAACTTTAATTTACCAGTACAGAGTTTCAATATGAGCTATATGCTAGAATGATATCCAAATGTCCCTCTTTTGGAAATGAATTTGAAAGATTATACCAATGTGAAGTCGAAAATGATAGCAAGCTTTTCTCATGCCTTTTTGACCAATAGCCTCAAAGTCTAGATTGGTATGGATTATTTACGGGCCGACGGCAAAAAAAGGGGATAAGAGTATTCTTGTCAATATCGAGGATCGGAAATGTAAAAACTAATGGAACTAGACGAAATGAAGAATTGTTATTTTGGAATGGAAACGTTTGGTATCAAAATTCCCGTGAAGAAATTATTTTCGAAGGATGGCGAAAGTGCGTTGAAAATCTTAAACAAGACAACGGTCAGGAAAGGCAATCGCTTTGAATCTGGACTACTTTGTAGAAGTGATGACTTTACTCTCCTGGATAATATGCTATGGTTTTTAAAGAGCATTTGACAGTGGAAAAAAAGGAGAGAGATGCAACATTTGCTGAAGACTGTATGCTTAAAAATTAAAGAATATGTCGATAAAGGTCATGCAAGAATTATGTCGGAAGATGAGGCAGAATCTCAATCCAGTAGGACGTTTTATTTGCCTCATTTTGGTGTTATAAATCTAAATAAAAAGAAGTTGAGATTTTTTTTGGCGCTGCTGCAGAAACAAATGGCATTTCCCTGAACAAAGCCCTTTTACCAGGACTTGATATAAACTATTCTCTTTTGGCGACTCTGTTAAAACTCCATCAGACTAAGATCGCATTGTGCGGCGATTTAAAAGAAATGTTTCACCAAGTGATTATCTCCAAACAGGATAAAGATGCTCCACGCTTTTTATGAAGAGATGGCGATCCGTCTAAACCTGTAAAGACGTTTGTGACATGTTCTCTAACAATTGCACAACTTGAAGAAAATAAGAATGCACAAGAATACGCAAATATCTACCCCAGAGCGGCGAAAGCAATTGTGAAAAGGCACTATGTCGACGATTAGGTCGATTCAGAAAATAAAGTGATCGAAGTAGCTGAAGCAGTGAAGAGAATTCATAAATCCGGTGGATTCGAAATGCATAACTTAATTACTAATTCTGATCGAGTAGCTGAGAGATTGGGCATTTTGAATGATTTTATTTTTGTTCTGAAATTTCATAAAGTTTCCAATAAAGTTATAACAATGAAGCGAACGCCAACCAAAAGAGAATTATTAAGCATTTCAATGTCAGTTTTTGATCCGTATGGTTTTGCCGCAATTATGATTTGATTTCTTCTAAATTATTAATACAAGAAGTATAGAGATGCAAATTAGGATGGGACCAAAAACTTCCAGAAGATATTTATCACAAAATCACGAATTGGTTGCAAGAGTTAAAGAAGGAGGAAACTTTTAAAATCCCACGATGTTATTTTAGCAACGGTTCAATGTAGAAATTACAGCTTCGCATTTTCTGTGATGCCAGCTTTGGCTGCCGTGGCTTACTGGCGAACAGAATGTGGACAAAATAACATTCAAATAACCTTTGTCATAGGAAAAACTTCTTGTGCACCACTTCGTTATAATTCAGTTCTAAGACTTGAACTACAAGTAGCAGTGATGGCCGTTAGTTTGAAGGAAACAATTGCAAAGAATCACGAATTTAGGAATTTTCAGACGTATTTTTGGAGTGATTCTCATACAGTTATACAATGGAAAAAGTCTGATCACCGTAAATATAAGCAGTATGTAGCGAATCGAGTTGCTGAAATTCTGGAAAACTCAGAGGAAGAACAATGGCGATGATGTGCAACATCTCAAAATTCTGCCGATAAAAAAGAAATGTTTCCGATACCTTACGAACCGGAAAGCGTATGAGAGAGTGGTTCATGAAGAGTCTACTTAGAGCGTCCCGAGGAACAAGGTTGACAAGTCAAAGGAAGATATAAAATTTAAGTTTGTTGTGGATACTGTAAATCAAACGTTTGATATTATAGACAAAATGATATGTCAGTCATCAAAATTAAAAATTCGATGATAAATTACTTGACTTCTGAGATGTAAAAAGTATATACAACATAAGTATTTGAAAACTGAAGAATACACATTGATGAAAAAAAAATCAATTATACTGTCCAGCCAAATTGTATCATTCAGACGAGAAGGGGGCTCATTAGATTAATGACCGTTTAAACAATGCAACCATTTTATTATTTCTTATTTTGCCCAAGAAGCAGAAATACACTCAAGTGATAACTCAATGGGCAATGTAAGGGAAAGCTTTTGGATTCCGTCTATTAGAACTGTTTTGAAAACAGTCGAAGCACAGTGCAGCCTATGTAAGATTATGAAATCCAAGCCATATCAGCCTCAAATGGCTTCACTTCCTAAGGACAGAGTTACGCCTTTCGCTCGACCTTTTTCGTACTGCGGTGTGGATCTTTCCGGTCCTTTCGACGTAAAGAAGAAGATGTACTGAGAATCGCTGGATTGCGCTATTTGCTTACCTTTCAACGAGGGCAATACACATGGAAGTCGTTAAGGACTTATCTTTTTTTTTTTTGATTCATTTCCATTAAGTAGAACTTACATACGAATCTTCGCAACTAAAGAAAAAGGGACAATTTCATCCAATTTATAGCCTTAGGCTTCTTTGTAATCGCGGTGTGAAAATTGAAGAACCTCAAAAAAGAAAAGGCTAACCTCAATGTACAAACTGCCAAGAGTATGGGCATACCAAAACGTATTGTAAATTGCTATCGGTTTGTGTTACTTGTGGTGACCACCACAAATCATCGGAATGTCCACATCCCAAAACTGACCCAAGCGTCAAAAAGTGCAGCAATTGCGGTGGAAATCATACTGCAAACTAAAGAGTCCTGTATATATCCACTTAACAAAATCTAGCTTAGCCACAAAAAATCCTGCAAGCTACCGGGTTCGGGAAAATCCACAATTTAATATCAAAACAGAAGAGTTTCCTGAGCTAAACAAGAGGAATGAAACCACCGCTCCTAATTACAATCTCCCCTCACAGAATATGCAATACTTATGTTCTGATACTTTGAGAAATGACTCACCCAACTATAAAAATTCAAACATAGAATCATCTTTCGAAAAACTTTGTCTTTTATGACAAGTATGCAAAGCATGATGCAAGATATTGTGAGAAATCAATCTCTGATTATGCAAATAGTTTTAAAACAAAAATAGATAAAATTCGAATCTGTTTTTGGAACGCAAACGGCTTAAGCCAACATAAACACGAGGTCGAAAACTTTATTCACTCACTCAACATAAACATTTTACTGGTATCTGAAACTCATTTCACTTCTAGAAACTGTTTTAGAATAAAGGGTTACTAATAAAATTCAGCATTACCCCATGCCAGAATATAAGTTTGACCACCTACAAACTACAATTGTTGCACTATCTTCAACGAATACAGCTATATCTGCTATATATTGTCCTCCGAGACATAGTGTAAGCAAAGACGAATTCGCACACTTTTTCCGCTAAACTGGACATGTTATCTGCTGGCCAGCCTACTTACTGGCCTTCAGACCTGCAAAAACGTCCTGACTTAATTGACTTTGCAGTAAAAAGAATATTAAGAAGGAACAAATGTCCGTGGTACCCTCGTTTGACTTGTCGTCAGACCATTCCCCAACTATAATAACATTAAATGATGTTCAACTCGCAACTTCCCCGGATTATCTACCAAATAAATACACAAACTGGATGAAGTACAAAAAATATGTGAGTACACATGTGAATTCTAAAACTCCTCTAAAGTCCAGAGAAGAAATTGACAATGCAGTTAAAATATTTATTTCGATAGTTAACACCGCTGTCAATGTTGCCACTCCCACTAAATTTTCTAAACTAGAAAATAATTCCTACAATCCATCGACCATTCGAAAACTCGTGTCTGATAAAAGGAAGGCCGGAAGAGAATGGCAGAAGCACCGCTCACCTAGGTTTCGGGAAAAACTAAAAGAATGTGAAAAACTCTTACAACAAGCACTCAGATTAAATGAAGAGCGAAACCTAAAAATATTCCTAAATAACCTGGATCCCACAGCGAGAACAGACTACAGCTTATGAAAAGCCACAAAAAACTTGAAAAGACCTATCGCCCACGGATCTCCAATTCGCCAATTCGGACTTGGGCAAGATCTACAGAAGAAAAAGTAAACGCATTTGCCGAACACCTTGAATCTGTATTTACCCCAAATCCCGGACCCTCGACAGTTGTTCAACCTTTAATTGACGACATTGTTCCGAATCCAATACGATTTTCTCTAAAAGAAAATGAAACTTCTATAGCCTCGATGAAACTAAAAAAATCCCCGGGTAAAGATAGAATTACTCCAAACATGCTCAAGAAATTACCAACACCGGCCGTTAAACTATTGTTATTTATATTTAACAGTATTCTTCGATTAGGGTTCTTCCCGTCTGTATGGAAAGAATCTGAAATAGTAATGATTCCGAAACCTGGAAAAGATCCAGGTAAAATCGTAAAGACCCATCAATCTTCTATCTATACTCTCAAAGCTGTTCGAAACAACATTACTAAGGAAGTTAACTCCCCATATTACAAGTAGCAATATTATCCCCGACCACCAATTCGGCTTCCGTAAGAACCACAGTACTATTGAGCAAGTTCACCGCATAGTCGCAAACATTAGAATGGCATTCGAAGGGAAGGAATACTGCCCCGCGTTATTTATAGGCATTTCCCAAGCGTTTGACAGAGTCTGGCATCTTGGAATTCTATACAAAATTTGTGAAACTCTACCTAAAAACACTCATAAACTTTTTTGTAGTTATTTATCAAATCGTACGTTTGTTGTTAAATCGAAAGACATACTTTCAAATTCGAAAAAAATATTGGCTGGCGTCCCACAGGATAGTATCTTAGGACCAATTCTGTACGTGTTATTTACTGCCGATATGCCCACAACCAATGAAACTCTAACCTCAACGTTAGCTGATGATACTGCTGTCATTAGCCTACACAAGAATCCTCTGATTGCGTCGGAAAAACTACAATACCATGTATATCTTCTCGAAAATTGGCTGACAAAATGGAGAATATCGGTAAATGCCAGCAAGTGCATACACGTTACTTTTGCTCTAAGACGTGAACTTTGCCCACGATAAAAATCTTTAATACTCAAGTTCCACAGAAAGATACCGTAAAATATCTCGGAATGCAAAAATCACACAAATTAAACTAAATAAGGCCAACCTTGAGTGGTTAATTGGTATACGTTCTTCTATTAAATTAGAATACAAAGTCGTATTATATAAGACTGTAATAAAGCCAATTTGGATGCATGGCATACAGCTCTGGGGCACAGCTAGTGCCTCTAACGTAAGTAAAGTACAAAGCAGACAGTCGAATATTCTTCGATCTATTACAGGTACATAAGGTACCATGGTACATAAGGAACGCAAACATCCACAAGGACCTAAATATACTTACTGTTGAAGAAATAAAGAAGCTTTGCCGCAAGTACTTAAACAAACTCTCCGAGCACCCAAATAGCTTGGCCTGCCAACTCCTACTATTCGGAGAACACGATAGACTGCGCAGACGTGACACTCTTTCTATCATATAGTTTATTTTTTTGTCTTACGCTCTCATTATTTTCAGCTCTTGTCTGGCCAATTGATCGTCGCCCACGGTTATACTTCTACAGGTAGTAGTATGCTAAATTGGAAGCTGCTTCTGTGAAGAAATTGAAAAGACTATTACTGAAGTCCGCGGGAAGATAAGTGAAGAAATCGATAAGACTATTACTGTAGTCCGCGGGATGATTAGATATAACTGTATCTAAACAAAGCAACATTATATCCGTGAGACTATTTCTGTAGTTCGTGATTGACTTAGATATAACTGTATCTAAACTAATCTTAACTACCTACTCAATTAATTCACGGATATAACTGTATCCACAAGCCACAAAATAACACACATCTATATCATAAAAAAACAATAATTAATAATTAAAGCATAAAAAAATTGGGGTGATTGTATTGACAACCTCCCTATAAAAAATATTAGTATATAAGATATGAAACCTTATTGTTATTTTCATTAAATATATGAAAGATTCAATAAATTAAACAATATAAAAAAATTCCATTAAGCTTGTGAAATTTTATAAATAGAAGGGGACAATGGAGCAAACTTCGTTGGTAATATGAAAGAATTGAGGAACGAAGCATTTTTTAGATCACAATGAAATTACAAGATATTTTACCCCTCTTGGTATAAAATGAATGAGGCCACACGATCCTGAGCCCTTCACCCCAAATCACTTTTTATTTTATGTCAAATCTGTTCTAATATTTTTCCAATAATTTTTGTTTACATTTATTGTAATTTGAACTGTTGGTTAACGTAGAAGGGTCTACAATTTCAATAAACCCTCACTGATATCGGTTGTCTAAGGCATTTACGTGTTTTGTCTTACGTTAGCAACGTAAGACAAGTAAGACGTCTGTTCACCTAAAACGAAAGGTTTCCTCAAAACTCTCAGTATTGCAATGTAACAATAAGGAATTTGTCCCAGGCACATATATCGTTGAATTTTGCCACAACCTATTCCAATACAACCTGCCAAATCAAAGATTCATATCTCTATAAGTTATCACAGACCGATCAAATTTGAATGTCTAACAAATATGTCAATTTATAGAGGAATCGCAAAATTAAGTGTCATTTCAAAATTGTTCGAAAAATGAATTACTGAAGAAATTTTACTCAAAATTCAATCATTATGGAGTCCATATCAGCATGATTTTCGTACTGGTCTCTCAAATATAACAACAATTTTATTCAATTTATATCAACAGTTATAAAATAATTTGTTCAGCGTAATCAAATTGATACAATTTATACAGATTTTAGTAAAGCTTTTGATAGAGTTAACCACCAACTCATAATATATAAATTAAGTTATAGGGGCTTTAACGAAGTCAAATAGGGGTCATCTTACAAGATAGATCACATCTAGTTTTGTTTGAAAGGGTGACCATAAATCATTCGAAATTGTTAATGTACGCAGATGATGTTAAATTATTAATTTTCTATAATTGTGAAAAACAAGTTTATTTACTTCAAAAGAACTTAAATAGCATTTTTTAATGGTGCAGCTTCAATTGTATGGATTTAATTGTAAGCATACGAGCTTCTCCAGATCTTCTCTGACTTTGCAATATAATATTGACGGTCATTCATTATCAACTGTAGAATCATTTGTCGACCTTTTGATGTATCCAAAATTAAATTTTAATACTTATGTAATAAATTTCTTTGTTGTTACAAAATATTAAGGCAATAATGGAATTATATTGTTGTTTTTATGGAAACAACGTTTGGAGAAAGATGGTAATGCTTAAGGTATGGTAAGCCCAGGTTTCGAAAAGAGACACCAATTATCATCAGTTCCCTTGCTTTTTGATTGGGATATTCTCCCCAGGAGTTATTTTGAAATAACCCCTATGCCAAAAAAAAACTTTTTTACTCAAGTGACGAAATCGTAGGCTCAATAGAAGAGGACCAGAGAAGCAAATAAAATTTGGCAAAAATCATTACAATACCAAGTATCGGGGGGTACCGTCATATGGGGGCTATACAATATTTTCAATTGCAACCATCCTAGACACAATACAAATTGTTCTGCCAAATTTTGAAGCGCTACGTACAATACTATGGGCTGTATCGTGATTTCAACATGCAGACAGAAGGACTTTGTTAAATCGACTTAGAATTGTATCTGATCATAAATATATACACTTTAACTCAGATGATTCCTCACGTACCTGGGCGGAGGTTGCCTATCCACAATTGTGATTGGGATGGATCTATCTGTAACATCCAAGCAGCATTGACAGCATTTTATTAGCTTTCGCGCCGGTAAGATCTTTGTCTTCTCATGTAGATGGTCGGCAGGTGCAATGACGAGGTACCTTGTTGCGGTTGTAAGGGAGCGTTGTGGTAGGACCGAATATTTTTCCACTGCGTAGCACTAACATTGGCGGACCACTTAAAAAGGCTATCGAATGTGACCCCTAAGACCTTGGGATAGTTGATAGTCGGAATTACAACACCGTCGACCTGTATATACGGCAGTCTATGTGGTGAAAAGTGTTGACGTCGATTTATATTCCTCGAAGTGAAAAAGCCGATTAGTTGTACTAGATAAGCTTTTAAGTGATCGAAAGATTGACTGTTTTATAAACCGTTCTGGTTGAGTCCTCTGCTGATATATATGGAAATGGTGACTAAAGCTGCTGTTGTGCTATGCAATTTCCGGAAAACTCTTTTTAACTCGTGATATCGGCTTGTAGAAATCACTTTTGCTGGCATTCTTGCCTGTCCACCCTGCCCAGGGTGGCTAACAACAGGTTGAGGACTTTGGTGAAATACTCAACTCCTAGTTTATCCCGATGATTCAGCATCATTGTAGAGATTCCATAGGGACCAAGCACCTTGGGTGAGATTGCGCTTCTGATGACTTGTGCAACATCTTCCCATATAACGGTACCTCCCGATATTCGGTATTTTGATGATTTATGCCACATTTTTTCACGGATTTATCTGAAAATTGGTATTTGTAGGTCATGACGGGTCCCTGAGCGTGTGGCAAAACATTGCATGTATAGGTCCACGTTTTGGTATAGCCCCCATATAACGGTACCTACCGATATTCGGTATTTTGATGATTTATGCCACATTTTTTCACGGATTTGTCTGAAAATTGGTATTTGTAGGTCACAACGGGTCCCTGAGCGTGTGGCAAAACATTGCATGTATAGGTCCACGTTCTGGTATAGTCCCCATATAACGGTACCTCCCGATATTCGGTATTTTGATGATTTATGCCACATTTTTTCACTGATTTGTGTAAAAGTTGGTATTTGTGGGTCATAATGGGTCCTAGTTCGTGTGGCGAAACATTGTAATTATAGGTGCACGTGTTGGTGTAGCCCCTATATAACGGTACCTCCCGATATTCGGCATTTTAATGTTTTTTGCCACATTTCTTCTAATGTTCTTTTACCCTAGGGTGGAGGGTATTAAAAGTTTGGCCCGGCCGAACTTAATGTTTTTTTACTTGTTCCACTTATGCTCGCTGAGAGCGTCATGCCTGGTCGTGACCTAGAACGGAATGATTTAATTCATGATGGACATTATAATTAACTAACACCAAACGGTTATCAGAAGTGAACTGATATTGGGCATATATAACGCGGGGCAGAACTATTTAACGGTGGGATGTACACGTAAAGCACCTTTAAGACTAATCTCGAGATTGCGTCATTGGCGGATGTAGTCTTTGTTGGATTTGGTAAAGGCATCAATCGAGGCAAATATGTGATTATAATTTTTGTTTGTGATTTCCAGTGGTCCAAGATTGGCAATATGGTAAGTGTGCAGTTGCGAGTCTAATTTCAGTGAAGGGTTTAATTCTCCTTCCTGTTTTCCACGCTTCCAACCAGTTATCACACAAGCAACACAATTCGTTAGAAGTCTGTGAATATCATATACCAGCTTCGGAATGTAGTATTCCTTATTTAGTCTTTTTTATGGAGAAGTATCCCTTTCATAAGCATTGGAACCACTAAAAGTTCACAATCGTTTTCAATCTTGTACAATATACCAAATTTGACAAGAATACTTTATAATTAGGCTTTTTCTTTAAGATTTCTTGAATTGCTTAAAGTTCTTCGTCCAACTCTTGCAGTCTTCTTATACGTTCTACTAAATCAACATCGTGACTAATCATTATCGGGTACTTGGGGCATATACATACTTCATCTGTGTAACAGATCTGTGTTCGACCACTAAATCGTATTCTTGTGAAAATATAATGAATCTTGCTACTCTTGTACTTAAATCTTTTTATCCAGAGTTTTCGAAAGCATTGCAATCCGTCATAAATTAAAAATGTTTATCAGTGTCTGTACCAGGTGAAATTTTTCTATTTTCAATGATGTAACCTAGAAATTGAATTCTTTTCTTTAGGAAACTTCACTTTTTAACATTTATGTCTAATTCATAGTCTCTACAGGTATCCAAAGCTCTTTGAATATTTATAACAACCTCTTCGTAATTACTTGCTGGTATTATTTATGTAACGTTGAAACACGGCCGACGATTTATTCTTCGATAATCAACACATTGTCTAGACGTCGAACCACGGTTCTTCACCATAACGATTAGACTGCAAAATTCTAAGTCCGAATGCTCCAACCAGTTTTCAAATTGATTTTCAACTGCAGTCCTCTCTTGTATTGTTAGTCGTCTGGGATTGCATAATATTGGTGTTTCATGTATAAGTACGAGACTCATTTCCACGTTCGTTGTTTTGCTTTTGTTGGGCTTATATGTTTGAACAATATGCCTCACTTTCAATGCGTCAATGTTTGAATCAATTTTCTTGTATTCGTCGCAAACTTCCATAAACATTATTCTGAGCTCCTCGTCATCTTCTTGTAATGTGTCTTTAATCTTCTCGATCCTCAGACAGTCTGGAGTAGCTGTTTTGTTGGCCTGGCTACAAATATCGGTTCCTATTGTTACCTCAACCTTGCTACATCTATTTGGAACAACATTAAATTTCATATTGGATCCTTCGTTCTCCAATATAATCTTGTAATAATAATTCCTTAAGGGCTTGTCTTTTTTTCTTTGGAGTTCTTACCAAATCCCAGTAGGTGGAAATTGTATTCAATTAGCTTCGGATTCTTACCGAAAAATTTCGTTAATTACCGAAGTTATATGCATTTTAAGTTCACCGACTTTTGTCGGTAACTCAAAAAATGCATATAACTACACAACAGTAGTGGAATTCTCTAACTCATTTTTTGAGTTACCGACAAAAGTCGGTGAACTTAAAATGCATATAACTTCGGTAATTAACGAATTTTTTCGGTAAGCTAGCGACGAAATCAAAGTAGTCGTTAAGACCTACCGATAGATACCAATGTATGAACTTTAACTTCTTTTTCATATCAAAAATTTTGATTTTAAAGTTACCGATTATTGTCGGTAACTCAAATAATGACTTAGAGAATCCCACTACTGGTATGGAAACAAGTCGTTAAAGTCGTATGCAATTATCAACATTTTGCAGATTGATCACAACATTAAATCTATGAGAGAGGAGAAATATCGTTGTATCCAAATATTATACCAGACAAGATTCAACACTTCTGATCTCTCCGGGATTAGCCGCTTAATTTTTGGTTATTTCGAGTTGATCAATGACGTTTCGTTCAAATTATCGCGAGTTGAGCGCCCAAATTTATAGGTTTTTATTCAATATAATTCTGTTAAGTCTTAAATCTATGACATTTAAAATCTCTACCCCGAGAGAACTTTACTATTGATTTACTAATTCCTACCCATGGTAAAATTAAGAAGGTTCTAGTTTTCAGTAATTTAGCTTGTCAAATTTCATTGCATGGAAAGCAAGTTCACATCTCTGATTTGTGTATGTATAATGGATTTATAAATATAAATTTTGACAATGAGATGTTGTCAATTAAGTAATTTTGAAAAAATTGTACACATGTGATTGCATGACTTTGCCTTCTTCATTCTACCATGTTCCTGCCTTTGGCAATAAAAAGTTACAGTTTTACCTTTAATCTATATAATTATAGATTTGGAATTCAAAAATAATGTTTATATAACAGAGTGAATTGATTAAGTAAAATTGAATTGGGAAATGACTGAATGAAAATGAGAGTTTTGCCGATGCACGTCTTTACAGCAGCGAACAAATACGAACTATATGTTTGCAATCGTTTCGTTCTGTATTTTCTCGATGTTCGAAACGAAACAAAACCGACATTGAGATAACGGGACTTGTTTCTTCTTTTGTCCTTTTTGTGTTGATGAGTGAAAACAAAAACAGAACTGTAATCTTCTCTGCTGTATGACGCAACATTGGAAACTAAACAGTACAAAGTAAAAAAGTACAAAATTTATTAAGAATAACAACTCTAAAGGGCTAAGTACATAAGAAGCTTGAAGTCATGGCTAGGCATATTAATGTCAAATTATAATGGAAAACGACGGCTGGATTTTAGTGCGGTTCTGTAATCCCTTTGTAAAATGTCACAAAATATGCCTAGCCATGACTTCAAGCTTCTTATGTGCTTAGCCCTTTAATGTAACAGTCATAATTTCGCTCAGCAAACCTTTCCCGGTGAATCGTTCGCAAGCGATACAGCTCGGCAACTCACAGCCGAAATACGTTATAGCAATCGTATTGCTTGTGTACTTCTGGTATTTAAATATTTGTGGTTTTGTTTTGTTTGGAGTACAAAACGATTGAAAAATAGTTAAAAAGTTTGTGTTTTCGTGCACACACATTATTATAAAACATTCTAATATTTTGTTAATGTGATCTAATTTTTAATCCACATTTCAGAAATATATATTTTTGAAATAAAAACGAAACAACAGCTGATGTAACCAGAGAATTCTTACTGATACTCTGTTCCAAAACGTGCAAGAATCCTTGGTACAATAATTACAAAGTGGGACAGAAAGATTAAATGTAATTAATTTAATGATTTATATTAGTAACAAACGTTTATATATATATATATATATATATATATATATATATATATATATATATAACATATATATATATATATATATATATATATATATATATATATATATATATATATATATATGTATATATATATATATATATATATATATATATATATATATATATAACATGGGCTATATACATTTTTGAATTTCCACTTGGAACTGGATATATAGCATCAGAATCGGAGGTACCTCCCAAAAATTTAGATTTTATATGCACATATCTATTGATTGGTTGAAGATACAGTCTCCAAATTTGCCTCAAACACAATATGAATGTTCGATTCCAATGAAATTTGGAATGTGTGAGGGGATTTAATCCGAAAATAAATTTGTCAAGTTATATTGAAATCGGTTCTGATTTGGATATAGCTCCCATATATATATTCGGCCGATTTCAAGCATTTGATGCACCAAACACGCTATGTATCCCCAATTTCAATGAAATTTGAAACGTGTGATCGATTTTATCTAAAAAATTGATTTCCGAAATTATATTGAAATTGGTTCAGATTTGGATATAGCTCCCATATACATTTTCGGCCGATTTCATGTATTTGGTGGACCAAACACGATATGTAATTCCAATTTTAATGAAATTTAAAATAAGTAACGGAATTGGGAGCAAAAATGAATTTGTCAAATTAAATTGAATTCGGTTCAGATTTGGATATAGCTCCCATATATATTTTCGACCGATTTCATGTATTTGATGCACCAAACACGCTATGTATCTCTAATTTCAATGAAATTTGGAATGTGTAGCGGAAATTAAAACAAATATACATTTGTCAAATTATATTAAAATCGGTTCAGATTTGGATATAGCTCTCATATATATTTTCGACCGATTTCATGTATTTTATGCACCATACACGATATGTATGTTCGATTCCAAAGAAATTTGGAATATGTAACGGGATTTTGATTAGAAAATAAATTAGTCAAATTATATTAAAATCGGTTCAGATTTGGATATAGCTCCCATATATATTTTCCGCCGATTTCACATATTTGATGCACAAAACACGATACGTATTTCCGATTCCAATGAAATTCGGCATGAGTGCTAAGTTTGGTACAAAAATAAATTTGACAAATTATATTCAAGTACGCTCAGATTTGATTATAGCTCCCATATATATACTCAGCCGATTTCACATATTTGATGCACCCAAAGCGAGAGAGACAAAATCTGGCACCAGAAAAAATTGCCAAATTATATTGAAATCAGTTGAGGTTTGGATATAGCTAACATATATATTTCGGCCGATTTCATATATGTTATGCACCAAACATGATATATATGACCGATACCAATGAAATTCAGAATGTGTGGCGGAATTTGGTTACAATAATAAATGCGACAAATTAATTGGAAATTTGTTAAGATTTGGATATAGCTCCCATATATATATATATTATCGGCCGATTTTACATGTTTGACGCACCAATTTCAATGAAATATGAAAGGTGTGGCGGAGTTTGGTGTAAAAGTATTTTTTTAATATTATATTTAAATCGGATCAGCGAAGTATGTTGCTATCTCGAATTCACTAATTGCAATAGAAATGCCACTCAGCTTCAAAAGATTGCAGTATACTGCACGCTTGGTATTTGCTATGAAATAAATAAATCCGAAGGACAAACCCTTCGTGTATGTATGTCATGTTACTGCTTTTCTAACGGTTTTGGTTATTTACGCATTAAAGTAGTGCAATAATTTTTTTTTAAATTTTTAAATTTGTTTTTTTTTTTTAACCAACATATATTCGTAAATAAAATTTTGAATGCATATAAAATCAAAAGGGGTAGCGAAGCGCACCGGGTTCAGCTAGTATATATATATATATATATATATATATATATATATATATATATATATATATATATATATATATATATATATATATATATATATATATATATATACAATTCATGTTGTTGTTATAATAATAAATCCAACGATATCCTTATAAGTAAAATAAGGATGGAAAGGAATTTTATCAATATTAGAATTTAATCCAATAGGATTATTTGAACCTGTTTCATGAAAAAAATAATAAATGAATTATTGTTATTGCTAATACAATAAAAGGTAAAATAAAGTGGAAAGTGAAAAATCGAGTTAAAGTTGCATTGTCTACAGCAAATCCTCCTCAAACTCATTGTACTAAGTCAATTCCTAAATAAGGAATAGCTGATAATAAATTAGTAATAAATGTTGCTTCTCAGAAAGATATTTGTCCTCAAGGAAGAACATATCCTATAAAAGCTGTTCCTATAACTAGAAATAAAATAATTACTCCTACTAGTCAAGTTGGTGTATATAAAAATGATCCATAATATATTCCTCGTCCTACATGTAGATAAATGCAAATAAAGAAAAATGATGCACCATTAGCATGTAAAGTTCGTAATAATCAACCATATTTAACGTCTCGACAAATATGATTTACTCTATTAAATGCTAAATTAATATCTGCTGTATAATGTATAGCAAGAAATAATCCAGTTAAAATTTGAATAATTAAACATAAACCTAATAATGATCCGAAATTTCATCATGATGAAATATTACTTGGAGCAGGTAGGTCTACTAGTGCATTATTTGCAATACTTAAAATTGGATGTTTAAGTCGTAAAGGTTTGTTCATTAGTTAATTAAATATTGGTCGTAAAGGTCCCTTAAATAAATTAGTAATTTTTACTACTGCAATTAATGTAATTAATAAATAATTTATTAATAAAATTGTTAATAAATTAGTTGGATAATTATATAATTTGTTTAAAGAAAGAGAATTTTCTATTATATATGAATTTAAATTAGAAATTGATTGAATTTCTATATTAGAATAATTTAATAGAATTCTTTTGTCAATAAAATATAATGAAATAATTATAATAAAAAAATAGAAACTGATGAAATCAAAATTTTTG
The DNA here is from genome assembly GCF_030504385.1 of Musca domestica. NCBI lineage: Eukaryota > Metazoa > Arthropoda > Insecta > Diptera > Muscidae > Musca > Musca domestica. The sequence goes on from NW_026712346.1 coordinate 9,198,981, forward strand.
AAGAAAATGTAAATATTTCATTTGAAGCTAAAGAAGTTACATAAATGAATAGAACAAGTATTCCTCCTAAAAATACTAAAAATAAAATATAAGAAAATCAAAATGTTTTAGTTATTAATCCTGAAATTATTGAAACTAAAATAGTTTGAATAAGTAAGGTTAATCCTATAGCTAATGGATGTTTAATATTTATAATAATAAAATTAAAAATAAATAGAAGAGTTATTAAAATTCATTGTATAATATCAAGAAATAGTTTAATTAAAATATTAATTTTGGGGATTAATGATAAAGAAATTTCTTTTTTCTTGAAGTTTTAAAAGAGTAACTCTTATTTTTGGTTTACAAGACCAATGTTTTTATTAAACTATTAAAACTAATGTTAATAATTTTAAATTGATGTTTACCTAGAATTTTATTTATTATAGGAGTATTTACTTTTGTTTCTAATCGAAAGCATTTATTGTCTATATTATTAAGATTAGAATATATTGTTTTAAGATTATTTCTTTTATTATTTGTATATTTAAATATATATAATTATGAGAATTTTTTTAGAATAATATTTTTAACTTTTAGAGTATGTGAAGGTGCTTTAGGTCTTTCAATTTTAGTTTCAATAATTCGTACACATGGAAATGATTATTTTCAAAGATTTAATGTATTACAATGTTAAAAATTATTTTTATAGTTTTATTTTTATTTCCTTTATGTTTTATTAAAAATTCATATTGAATGGTTCAAAGTTTTTTATTTTTTATTTCTTTTATTTTTATTTTAATAAATATATATTCAAATTATTTTATATCAATTTCTTATATATTTGGTTCAGATATAATTTCTTATGGGTTAATTTTATTAAGATTGTGAATTGTTTCTTTAATATTAATAGCAAGAGAATCAGTGTTCAAATATAATAATTATGTAAATTTATTTTTATTTAATATTATTTTATTATTATTAATATTAGTATTAACTTTTAGAAGTATAAGTTTATTTATATTTTATTTATTTTTTGAAAGTAGTTTAATTCCTACTTTATTTTTAATTTTAGGTTGAGGTTATCAACCTGAACGGTTACAAGCGGGAGTATATTTATTATTTTATACATTGTTAGTTTCTTTACCAATATTAATTGGTATTTTTTATTTATATAAGGTAACAAATACTATAAATTTTTATTTATTAAATAATTATATATTTAATTATGAAATTTTATATTTTTCTTTAGTTATAGCATTTTTAGTAAAATACCAATATTTTTAGTTCATTTGTGATTACCAAAGGCTCATGTAGAAGCTCCAGTTTCTGGTTCAATAATTTTAGCTGGAATTATATTAAAGTTAGAAGAATCCTTGGTACAATAATTACAAAGTGGGACAGAAAGATTAAATGTAATTAATTTAATGATTTATATTAGTAACAAACGTTTATATATATATATATATATATATATATATATATATATATATATATATATATAACATATATATATATATATATATATAACATATATATATATATATATATATAACATGGGCTATATACATTTTTGAATTTCCACTTGGAACTGGATATATAGCATCAGAATCGGAGGTACCTCCCAAAAATTTAGATTTTATATGCACATATCTATTGATTGGTTGAAGATACAGTCTCCAAATTTGCCTCAAACACAATATGAATGTTCGATTCCAATGAAATTTGGAATGTGTGAGGGGATTTAATCCGAAAATAAATTTGTCAAGTTATATTGAAATCGGTTCTGATTTGGATATAGCTCCCATATATATATTCGGCCGATTTCAAGCATTTGATGCACCAAACACGCTATGTATCCCCAATTTCAATGAAATTTGAAACGTGTGATCGATTTTATCTAAAAAATTGATTTCCGAAATTATATTGAAATTGGTTCAGATTTGGATATAGCTCCCATATACATTTTCGGCCGATTTCATGTATTTGGTGGACCAAACACGATATGTAATTCCAATTTTAATGAAATTTAAAATAAGTAACGGAATTGGGAGCAAAAATGAATTTGTCAAATTAAATTGAATTCGGTTCAGATTTGGATATAGCTCCCATATATATTTTCGACCGATTTCATGTATTTGATGCACCAAACACGCTATGTATCTCTAATTTCAATGAAATTTGGAATGTGTAGCGGAAATTAAAACAAATATACATTTGTCAAATTATATTAAAATCGGTTCAAATTTGGATATAGCTCTCATATATATTTTCGACCGATTTCATGTATTTTATGCACCATACACGATATGTATGTTCGATTCCAAAGAAATTTGGAATATGTAACGGGATTTTGATTAGAAAATAAATTAGTCAAATTATATTAAAATCGGTTCAGATTTGGATATAGCTCCCATATATATTTTCCGCCGATTTCACATATTTGATGCACAAAACACGATACGTATTTCCGATTCCAATGAAATTCGGCATGAGTGCTAAGTTTGGTACAAAAATAAATTTGACAAATTATATTCAAGTACGCTCAGATTTGATTATAGCTCCCATATATATACTCAGCCGATTTCACATATTTGATGCACCCAAAGCGAGAGAGACAAAATCTGGCACCAGAAAAAATTGCCAAATTATATTGAAATCAGTTGAGGTTTGGATATAGCTAACATATATATTTCGGCCGATTTCATATATGTTATGCACCAAACATGATATATATGACCGATACCAATGAAATTCAGAATGTGTGGCGGAATTTGGTTACAATAATAAATGCGACAAATTAATTGGAAATTTGTAAAGATTTGGATATAGCTCCCATATATATATATATTATCGGCCGATTTTACATGTTTGACGCACCAATTTCAATGAAATATGAAAGGTGTGGCGGAGTTTGGTGTAAAAGTATTTTTTTAATATTATATTTAAATCGGATCAGCGAAGTATGTTGCTATCTCGAATTCACTAATTGCAATAGAAATGCCACTCAGCTTCAAAAGATTGCAGTTTACTGCACGCTTGGTATTTGCTATGAAATAAATAAATCCGAAGGACAAACCCTTCGTGTATGTATGTCATGTTACTGCTTTTCTAACGGTTTTGGTTATTTACGCATTAAAGTAGTGCAATAATTTTTTTTTAAATTTTTAAATTTGTTTTTTTTTTAACCAACATATATTCGTAAATAAAATTTTGAATGCATATAAAATCAAAAGGGGTAGCGAAGCGCACCGGGTTCAGCTAGTATATATATATATATATATATATATATATATATATATATATATATATATATATATATATATATATATATATATATATATATATATATATATATATATATATATATATATATATATATATATACAATTCATGTTGTTGTTATAATAATAAATCCAACGATATCCTTATAAGTAAAATAAGGATGGAAAGGAATTTTATCAATATTAGAATTTAATCCAATAGGATTATTTGAACCTGTTTCATGAAAAAAATAATAAATGAATTATTGTTATTGCTAATACAATAAAAGGTAAAATAAAGTGGAAAGTGAAAAATCGAGTTAAAGTTGCATTGTCTACAGCAAATCCTCCTCAAACTCATTGTACTAAGTCAATTCCTAAATAAGGAATAGCTGATAATAAATTAGTAATAAATGCTGCTTCTCAGAAAGATATTTGTCCTCAAGGAAGAACATATCCTATAAAAGCTGTTCCTATAACTAGAAATAAAATAATTACTCCTACTAGTCAAGTTGGTGTATATAAAAATGATCCATAATATATTCCTCGTCCTACATGTAGATAAATGCAAATAAAGAAAAATGATGCACCATTAGCATGTAAAGTTCGTAATAATCAACCATATTTAACGTCTCGACAAATATGATTTACTCTATTAAATGCTAAATTAATATCTGCTGTATAATGTATAGCAAGAAATAATCCAGTTAAAATTTGAATAATTAAACATAAACCTAATAATGATCCGAAATTTCATCATGATGAAATATTACTTGGAGCAGGTAGGTCTACTAGTGCATTATTTGCAATACTTAAAATTGGATGTTTAAGTCGTAAAGGTTTGTTCATTAGTTAATTAAATATTGGTCGTAAAGGTCCCTTAAATAAATTAGTAATTTTTACTACTGCAATTAATGTAATTAATAAATAATTTATTAATAAAATTGTTAATAAATTAGTTGGATAATTATATAATTTGTTTAAAGAAAGAGAATTTTCTATTATATATGAATTTAAATTAGAAATTGATTGAATTTCTATATTAGAATAATTTAATAGAATTCTTTTGTCAATAAAATATAATGAAATAATTATAATAAAAAATAGAAACTGATGAAATCAAAATTTTTGAAGAAAATGTAAATATTTCATTTGAAGCTAAAGAAGTTACATAAATGAATAGAACTAGTATTCCTCCTAAAAATACTAAAAATAAAATATAAGAAAATCAAAATGTTTTAGTTATTAATCCTGAAATTATTGAAACTAAAATAGTTTGAATAAGTAAGGTTAATCCTATAGCTAATGGATGTTTAATATTTATAATAATAAAATTAAAAATAAATAGAAGAGTTATTAAAATTCATTGTATAATATCAAGAAATAGTTTAATTAAAATATTAATTTTGGGGATTAATGATAAAGAAATTTCTTTTTTCTTGAAGTTTTAAAAGAGTAACTCTTATTTTTGGTTTACAAGACCAATGTTTTTATTAAACTATTAAAACTAATGTTAATAATTTTAAATTGATGTTTACCTAGAATTTTATTTATTATAGGATTATTTACTTTTGTTTCTAATCGAAAGCATTTATTGTCTATATTATTAAGATTAGAATATATTGTTTTAAGATTATTTCTTTTATTATTTGTATATTTAAATATATATAATTATGAGAATTTTTTTAGAATAATATTTTTAACTTTTAGAGTATGTGAAGGTGCTTTAGGTCTTTCAATTTTAGTTTCAATAATTCGTACACATGGAAATGATTATTTTCAAAGATTTAATGTATTACAATGTTAAAAATTATTTTTATAGTTTTATTTTTATTTCCTTTATGTTTTATTAAAAATTCATATTGAATGGTTCAAAGTTTTTTATTTTTTATTTCTTTTATTTTTATTTTAATAAATATATATTCAAATTATTTTATATCAATTTCTTATATATTTGGTTCAGATATAATTTCTTATGGGTTAATTTTATTAAGATTGTGAATTGTTTCTTTAATATTAATAGCAAGAGAATCAGTGTTCAAATATAATAATTATGTAAATTTATTTTTATTTAATATTATTTTATTATTATTAATATTAGTATTAACTTTTAGAAGTATAAGTTTATTTATATTTTATTTATTTTTTGAAAGTAGTTTAATTCCTACTTTATTTTTAATTTTAGGTTGAGGTTATCAACCTGAACGGTTACAAGCGGGAGTATATTTATTATTTTATACATTGTTAGTTTCTTTACCAATATTAATTGGTATTTTTTATTTATATAAGGTAACAAATACTATAAATTTTTATTTATTAAATAATTATATATTTAATTATGAAATTTTATATTTTTCTTTAGTTATAGCATTTTTAGTAAAAATACCAATATTTTTAGTTCATTTGTGATTACCAAAGGCTCATGTAGAAGCTCCAGTTTCTGGTTCAATAATTTTAGCTGGAATTATATTAAAGTTAGAAGAATCCTTGGTACAATAATTACAAAGTGGGACAGAAAGATAAAATGTAATTAATTTAATGATTTATATTAGTAACAAACGTTTATATATATATATATATATATATATATATATATATATATATATATATATATATATATATATATATATATATATATATATATATATATATATATATATATATATATATATATATATATATATATATATATAACATGGGCTATATACATTTTTGAATTTCCACTTGGAACTGGATATATAGCATCAGAATCGGAGGTACCTCCCAAAAATTTAGATTTTATATGCACATATCTATTGATTGGTTGAAGATACAGTCTCCAAATTTGCCTCAAACACAATATGAATGTTCGATTCCAATGAAATTTGGAATGTGTGAGGGGATTTAATCCGAAAATAAATTTGTCAAGTTATATTGAAATCGGTTCCGATTTGGATATAGCTCCCATATATATATTCGGCCGATTTCAAGCATTTGATGCACCAAACACGCTATGTATCCCCAATTTCAATGAAATTTGAAACGTGTGATCGATTTTATCTAAAAAATTGATTTCCGAAATTATATTGAAATTGGTTCAGATTTGGATATAGCTCCCATATACATTTTCGGCCGATTTCATGTATTTGGTGGACCAAACACGATATGTAATTCCAATTTTAATGAAATTTAAAATAAGTAACGGAATTGGGAGCAAAAATGAATTTGTCAAATTAAATTGAATTCGGTTCAGATTTGGATATAGCTCCCATATATATTTTCGACCGATTTCATGTATTTGATGCACCAAACACGCTATGTATCTCTAATTTCAATGAAATTTGGAATGTGTAGCGGAAATTAAAACAAATATACATTTGTCAAATTATATTAAAATAGGTTCAGATTTGGATATAGCTCTCATATATATTTTCGACCGATTTCATGTATTTTATGCACCATACACGATATGTATGTTCGATTCCAAAGAAATTTGGAATATGTAACGGGATTTTGATTAGAAAATAAATTAGTCAAATTATATTAAAATCGGTTCAGATTTGGATATAGCTCCCATATATATTTTCCGCCGATTTCACATATTTGATGCACAAAACACGATACGTATTTCCGATTCCAATGAAATTCGGCATGAGTGCTAAGTTTGGTACAAAAATAAATTTGACAAATTATATTCAAGTACGCTCAGATTTGATTATAGCTCCCATATATATACTCAGCCGATTTCACATATTTGATGCACCCAAAGCGAGAGAGACAAAATCTGGCACCAGAAAAAATTGCCAAATTATATTGAAATCAGTTGAGGTTTGGATATAGCTAACATATATATTTCGGCCGATTTCATATATGTTATGCACCAAACATGATATATATGACCGATACCAATGAAATTCAGAATGTGTGGCGGAATTTGGTTACAATAATAAATGCGACAAATTAATTGGAAATTTGTTAAGATTTGGATATAGCTCCCATATATATATATATATTATCGGCCGATTTTACATGTTTGACGCACCAATTTCAATGAAATATGAAAGGTGTGGCGGAGTTTGGTGTAAAAGTATTTTTTTAATATTATATTTAAATCGGATCAGCGAAGTATGTTGCTATCTCGAATTCACTAATTGCAATAGAAATGCCACTCAGCTTCAAAAGATTGCAGTTTACTGCACGCTTGGTATTTGCTATGAAATAAATAAATCCGAAGGACAAACCCTTCGTGTATGTATGTCATGTTACTGCTTTTCTAACGGTTTTGGTTATTTACGCATTAAAGTAGTGCAATAATTTTTTTTTAAATTTTTAAATTTGTTTTTTTTTTTAACCAACATATATTCGTAAATAAAATTTTGAATGCATATAAAATCAAAAGGGGTAGCGAAGCGCACCGGGTTCAGCTAGTATATATATATATATATATATATATATATATATATACAATTCATGTTGTTGTTATAATAATAAATCCAACGATATCCTTATAAGTAAAATAAGGATGGAAAGGAATTTTATCAATATTAGAATTTAATCCAATAGGATTATTTGAACCTGTTTCATGAAAAAATAATAAATGAATTATTGTTATTGCTAATACAATAAAAGGTAAAATAAAGTGGAAAGTGAAAAATCGAGTTAAAGTTGCATTGTCTACAGCAAATCCTCCTCAAACTCATTGTACTAAGTCAATTCCTAAATAAGGAATAGCTGATAATAAATTAGTAATAATGTTGCTTCTCAGAAAGATATTTGTCCTCAAGGAAGAACATATCCTATAAAAGCTGTTCCTATAACTAGAAATAAAATAATTACTCCTACTAGTCAAGTTGGTGTATATAAAATAGATCCATAATATATTCCTCGTCCTACATGTAGATAAATGCAAATAAAGAAAAATGATGCACCATTAGCATGTAAAGTTCGTAATAATCAACCATATTTAACGTCTCGACAAATATGATTTACTCTATTAAATGCTAAATTAATATCTGCTGTATAATGTGTAGCAAGAAATAATCCAGTTAAAATTTGAATAATTAAACATAAACCTAATAATGATCCGAAATTTCATCATGATGAAATATTACTTGGAGCAGGTAGGTCTACTAGTGCATTATTTGCAATACTTAAAATTGGATGTTTAAGTCGTAAAGGTTTGTTCATTAGTTAATTAAATATTGGTCGTAAAGGTCCCTTAAATAAATTAGTAATTTTTACTACTGCAATTAATGTAATTAATAAATAATTTATTAATAAAATTGTTAATAAATTAGTTGGATAATTATATAATTTGTTTAAAGAAAGAGAATTTTCTATTATATATGAATTTAAATTAGAAATTGATTGAATTTCTATATTAGAATAATTTAATAGAATTCTTTTGTCAATAAAATATAATGAAATAATTATAATAAAACAAGTAAAAAAACATTAAGTTCGGCCGGGCCAAACTTTTAATACCCTCCACCCTAGGGTAAAAGAACATTAGAAGAAATGTGGCAAAAAACATTAAAATGCCGAATATCGGGAGGTACCGTTATATAGGGGCTACACCAACACGTGCACCTATAATTACAATGTTTCGCCACACGAACTAGGACCCATTATGACCCACAAATACCAACTTTTACACAAATCAGTGAAAAAATGTGGCATAAATCATCAAAATACCGAATATCGGGAGGTACCGTTATATGGGGACTATACCAGAACGTGGACCGATATATCTCATTTTCAATACCAACCATCCTAGGGACAATACACACACTTGTGCCAAATTTCAAAGGTCTACGTCAAATAATGTGGGCTCTATCGTGATTTCAACAGACAGACAGACGGACAGACAGACAGACAGACAGACAGACGGACAGACAGACGGACATCGCTAAATCGTCTTAGAATTTTATGCTGATTATGAATATATATACTTTATGGGGTCTACGACGAATATTTAGAGGTGTTACAAACGGAATGACAAAGTTAATATACCCTCCTACCCATGGTGGAGGGTATAAAAATAGAAACTGATGAAATCAAAATTTTTGAAGAAAATGTAAATATTTCATTTGAAGCTAAAGAAGTTACATAAATGAATAGAACTAGTATTCCTCCTAAAAATACTAAAAATAAAATATAAGAAAATCAAAATGTTTTAGTTATTAATCCTGAAATTATTGAAACTAAAATAGTTTGAATAAGTAAGGTTAATCCTATAGCTAATGGATGTTTAATATTTATAATAATAAAATTAAAAATAAATAGAAGAGTTATTAAAATTCATTGTATAATATCAAGAAATAGTTTAATTAAAATATTAATTTTGGGGATTAATGATAAAGAAATTTCTTTTTTCTTGAAGTTTTAAAAGAGTAACTCTTATTTTTGGTTTACAAGACCAATGTTTTTATTAAACTATTAAAACTAATGTTAATAATTTTAAATTGATGTTTACTTAGAATTTTATTTATTATAGGAGTATTTACTTTTGTTTCTAATCGAAAGCATTTATTGTCTATATTATTAAGATTAGAATATATTGTTTTAAGATTATTTCTTTTATTATTTGTATATTTAAATATATATAATTATGAGAATTTTTTTAGAATAATATTTTTAACTTTTAGAGTATGTGAAGGTGCTTTAGGTCTTTCAATTTTAGTTTCAATAATTCGTACACATGGAAATGATTATTTTCAAAGATTTAATGTATTACAATGTTAAAAATTATTTTTATAGTTTTATTTTTATTTCCTTTATGTTTTATTAAAAATTCATATTGAATGGTTCAAAGTTTTTTATTTTTTATTTCTTTTATTTTTATTTTAATAAATATATATTCAAATTATTTTATATCAATTTCTTATATATTTGGTTCAGATATAATTTCTTATGGGTTAATTTTATTAAGATTGTGAATTGTTTCTTTAATATTAATAGCAAGAGAATCAGTGTTCAAATATAATAATTATGTAAATTTATTTTTATTTAATATTATTTTATTATTATTAATATTAGTATTAACTTTTAGAAGTATAAGTTTATTTATATTTTATTTATTTTTTGAAAGTAGTTTAATTCCTACTTTATTTTTAATTTTAGGTTGAGGTTATCAACCTGAACGGTTACAAGCGGGAGTATATTTATTATTTTATACATTGTTAGTTTCTTTACCAATATTAATTGGTATTTTTTATTTATATAAGGTAACAAATACTATAAATTTTTATTTATTAAATAATTATATATTTAATTATGAAATTTTATATTTTTCTTTAGTTATAGCATTTTTAGTAAAAATACCAATATTTTTAGTTCATTTGTGATTACCAAAGGCTCATGTAGAAGCTCCAGTTTCTGGTTCAATAATTTTAGCTGGAATTATATTAAAGTTAGGAGGTTATGGTTTATTACGAGTATTTCCTTTTTTACAATTATTAGGGCTTAAATTTAATTTTATTTGAATTAGAATTAGATTAGTTGGAGGAGTATTAGTAAGTTTAACATGTTTATGTCAAACTGATTTAAAGGCTTTAATTGCTTATTCTTCAGTTGCTCATATAGGAATTGTCTTAGCTGAGTTAATAACTATAACATATATAGGAATATGTGGTTCTTATACTTTAATAATTGCTCATGGATTATGTTCTTCTGGATTATTTTGTTTAGCAAATATTTCTTTTGAACGATTAGGAAGACGAAGTTTATTTATTAAAAAGGGTCTATTAAATTTTAGACCTTCAATGGCTTTATGATGATTTTTATTAAATTCTGCTAATACAGCAGCTCCTCCTACTTTAAATTTATTAGGAGAAATTTCTTTAATTAATAGAATTGTTAGTTGATCTTGATTAACAATACTAATGTTATCTTTATTGTCTTTTTTTAGAGCTGCTTATACATTATATTTATATGCTTATAGACAACATTGAAAGTTATTTTCTGGAGTTTACTCTTTTAGAGGAGGAAAGATTCGAGAATATTTATTATTATTTTTACATTGATTTCCTTTAAATTTATTAATTTTAAAGGGGGATATATGTATGTTATGATTATAATTATTTAAATAGTTTAATAAAAATATTGATTTGTGGTGTCAATGATAAGATAAAAATCTTTTTAAATTGTGAAATATTTATTAATTTGTTCAATTAGATTCATTAGTTTATTTTTTTTTAGACTTTTGTCATTTACTATAGGATTAATTTTTATTATAAATGATTTTACAATTTTTATTGAATGAGAAGTTGTTTCTATAAATTCTTTAATAATTGTAATAACAATTTTATTAGATTGAATAAGATTAATTTTTATGTCTTTTGTATTAATAATTTCTTCTTTAGTTATTTATTATAGAAAGGAATATATAGAAAGAGATTATAAGATTAATCGATTTATTATATTAGTATTAATATTTGTAACTTCAATAATATTATTAATTATTAGTCCAAATTTAATTAGAATTTTATTAGATTGAGATGGATTAGGGTTAGTTTCTTATTGTTTAGTAATTTATTTTCAAAATATTAAGTCATATAATGCTGGTAAATTAACTGCTTTATCAAATCGAATTGGAGATGTAGCTTTATTATTAGCAATTGCTTGAATATTAAATTATGGTAGTTGAAATTATATTTTTTATTTAGATGTAATGCAATCTGATAGAGAAATGTTAATTGTTGGAATATTAGTAATATTAGCTGCAATAACAAAAAGTGCACAGATTCCATTTTCTTCTTGATTACCAGCTGCAATAGCAGCTCCTACCCCAGTGTCGGCTTTAGTTCATTCTTCAACTTTAGTAACAGCTGGAGTTTATTTATTAATTCGATTTAATATTGTATTAAGAACAAGTTGAATGGGTAATTTATTATTATTATTATCAGGTTTAACAATATTTATAGCTGGATTAGGCGCTAATTATGAGTTTGATTTAAAGAAGATTATTGCTTTATCTACTTTAAGACAATTAGGTTTAATAATAAGAATTTTATCTATAGGTTATTATAAATTAGCTTTTTTTCATTTATTAACTCATGCTTTATTTAAGGCTTTATTATTTATATGTGCAGGAGCAATTATTCATAATATGTATAATAATCAAGATATTCGTTTAATGGGAAGTTTAAGATTAATAATACCATTAACTTCTTCTTGTTTTAATGTTGCAAATTTAGCATTATGTGGAATACCATTTTTAGCTGGATTTTACTCAAAGTATTTAATTTTGGAAATAATATCATTTTCTTATATTGATTTATTTTCTTTTTTTCTATATTTTTTTTTCAACAGGGTTAACAGTATGTTATTCTTTTCGATTAGTTTATTATTCAATAACTGGAGATTCTAATTTCTCTTCTTTAAATATACTTAATGATGAAGGTTGAGTAATATTAAAGAGTATAATAGGTTTATTAATTTTAAGAATTGTAGGAGGAAGTATATTAAGTTGATTGATTTTTCCTATTCCGGAAGTTATCATTTTACATTTAAATTTAAAGTTATTGACTTTATTTGTATGTATTATTGGTGGTTCAATAGGTTATTTAATTTCTAATGTATCTTTTTTTTTATAAATAAGGCTTTAAGAAATTATAATTTTTCTTATTTTTTAGGTTCAATATGATTTATACCTTATATTTCTACTTATGGAATTATTAATTATCCTTTAATTTTAGGTAAAATAAGAATTAAATCATTTGACCAAGGTTGATCTGAATATTTTGGGGGTCAACAAATTTATTACAATTTAATTAAAAATTCTCAGCTAAATCAAATATTACAAAATAATAATTTAAAAATTTATTTATTAAGTTTTATTTTTTGAATTGTAATTTTATACATATATATAATTTGTTTCTATTCAAATAGCTTATATTTAGAGTATGACACTGAAGATGTTAGGGAGATTAATTAATCTTTGAATATACTGATTTATTTTAAGTAATTTATAAAATAAAATTATTTAATTTTACAATGAAAATGTAATGTTTTTATTAAACTATATACATAGAAGTATAAATGGAATTTAACCATTAAAAGAAAAAAGTTAGCAGCTTTTACTTGAACATCATACTTCCTTAATTGGAGTTTAGAACTCAATTCTATCATTAACAGTGATAAGCCGCTTGTTGGCTTCAATTAATTATTTAAAAGAATAAGGGTAAATTTACCTAAGATTAGGTCGAAACTAATTGCAATATATCGCTTCATATTCAAGGTAGATTGAAAATTCAATACTTTTTGAATGCAAATCAAATGTTATAATTAACTACAACCCTATTTAGTTTGATCAATTTAATATTCCTTGATTTCATTCATGATAAAGTCCTAATAATAGAATTAAAATAATAGACGTAATTGTTCAGAATATAATATTTGAAAATTTAATAATTAAAATAATTGGTAAAATTAATGCAATTTCTACGTCAAAACTTAAAAAAATAATAGTAATTAAAAAAAATCGAAGTGAAAAAGGTAAACGAGATGATGATTTTGGGTCAAATCCACATTCGAACGGTGAAGCTTTTTCACGATCTACAATTGTTTTTTTAGATAAAAGTATTACTACTATAGAAATTAATAGAAGGATTGAACTAATTGTTAAAATTGAAAAAATTTTCTATACTATTAATAATAGACCATATGATTGGAAGTCAAATATACTTTTTATACTATATAGATAATAAATTATCCTCCTTATCAGTAAATAGATACATAAAGGAATAATCAAACAATATCAACAAAATGTCAATATCAAGCAGCAGCTTCAAATCCAAAGTGGTGATTTTTTGAAAAGTGGTTATTTAAATGTCGACCTAAACAAACAATTAAAAAAGTTGTTCCAATTAATACATGAAGACCATGAAATCCTGTTGCTATAAAGAAAGTAGAACCGTAAACTGAATCTGCAATTGTGAATGGAGCTTCAATGTATTCATAAGCTTGAAGAATTGTGAAGTAGATTCCTAATAGTACTGTAAAAAATAATCCTTGTGTAGTTTGTGAATGATTACCTTCCATTAAACTATGATGAGCTCAAGTTACAGTAATTCCAGAAGTTAATAAAATTACAGTATTTAATAAAGGAATTTGGAATGGATTGAAAGGAGTAATACCTAAAGGTGGTCATATTGCTCCTAATTCAATTGAAGGAGATAAACTACTATGGAAAAGTGCTTAAAAAAATGAAACGAAAAATAAAACTTCTGAAAGAATAAATAAAATTATTCCTCATCGTAAACCTGTAGTAACAGAAAGTGTATGAAGACCTTGATATGTTCCTTCTCGAGAAACATCTCGTCATCATTGGTATACAGTTAAAATTGTAATAACATTTCCTAATAAGAATAATGAATTATCATACTGATGAAATCTTTTTACTATTCCTGCAACTGTTGTTAGAGCACCAATTGATGCTGTTAATGGTCATGGACTATAATCTACTAAATGAAATGGGTGATTTGAATGTGTTGACATTAATTAACTTCTCTAGAATACAATGTTCTTAAGACAGCAAATACATATGATTGAATTATTGCAACTGCTGACTCTAAAACTAATAATGCAATTTGTGTAATAATTAAAAAACTAATTAATACTATAGATAAAGAAGGTCCTGTATTTCCTAAAAGAGTAAGAAGTAGATGTCCAGCAATTATATTAGCTGTTAATCGAACAGCTAAAGTTCCTGGTCGAATTACATTACTAATAGTTTCAATGCATACTATAAATGGCATTAAAATAGCTGGAGTTCCTTGAGGAACTAAATGAGCAAATATATGTTGAGTATTGTTAATTCATCCATATAATATAAAACATAATCATAAAGGAAGAGCTAGAGTTAGAGTTAAAGTTAAATGACTTGTTCTTGTAAAAATATATGGAAACAATCCTATAAAATTATTAAATAAAATTATAGAAAATAAATGTAGCTTGCTCCTATAGGACCAAGTAGAGTCTTAAATTCCTTATGAAGTGTTAATAAAATATTATTTAAAAAAATGTGGTATCGAGATGGTATAAGTCAGTATATTGATGGAATTATTAAAATTCCTAAAAAAGTTCTTAATCAATTTAATGAAAGATTAAAAATACTTGATGAAGGGTCAAAAACAGAGAATAAATTTGTTATCATTTTCAATTTAATGACTTTGTTAAATGAGTTTTATTACTTAAATTTGATTTAGGTATTGAAGGAATATATGAATAGTAATTTATTACATTATAAATTACAAATGTAATTGAAAAAATAATAAATAAGCTTAATCAACCAATTGGTGCTATTTGAGGGATTAAAAAATATTAATAAATTAATAATTTTAGTTTGACAAACTAATGTTATATTTTTAACTAATTTTTTCATTAGAAGTAAGTGCTAATTTACTATAAAATGGTTTAAGAGACCAGTACTTGCTTTCAGTCATCTAATGAAGAATTATTTTTAGAAATTGATTGAATTTCTATATTAGAATAATTTAATAGAATTCTTTTGTCAATAAAATATAATGAAATAATTATAATAAAAAAATAGAAACTGATGAAATCAAAATTTTTGAAGAAAATGTAAATATTTCATTTGAAGCTAAAGAAGTTACATAAATGAATAGAACTAGTATTCCTCCTAAAAATACTAAAAATAAAATATAAGAAAATCAAAATGTTTTAGTTATTAATCCTGAAATTATTGAAACTAAAATAGTTTGAATAAGTAAGGTTAATCCTATAGCTAATGGATGTTTAATATTTATAATAATAAAATTAAAAATAAATAGAAGAGTTATTAAAATTCATTGTATAATATCAAGAAATAGTTTAATTAAAATATTAATTTTGGGGATTAATGATAAAGAAATTTCTTTTTTCTTGAAGTTTTAAAAGAGTAACTCTTATTTTTGGTTTACAAGACCAATGTTTTTATTAAACTATTAAAACTAATGTTAATAATTTTAAATTGATGTTTACCTAGAATTTTATTTATTATAGGAGTATTTACTTTTGTTTCTAATCGAAAGCATTTATTGTCTATATTATTAAGATTAGAATATATTGTTTTAAGATTATTTCTTTTATTATTTGTATATTTAAATATATATAATTATGAGAATTTTTTTAGAATAATATTTTTAACTTTTAGAGTATGTGAAGGTGCTTTAGGTCTTTCAATTTTAGTTTCAATAATTCGTACACATGGAAATGATTATTTTCAAAGATTTAATGTATTACAATGTTAAAAATTATTTTTATAGTTTTATTTTTATTTCCTTTATGTTTTATTAAAAATTCATATTGAATGGTTCAAAGTTTTTTATTTTTTATTTCTTTTATTTTTATTTTAATAAATATATATTCAAATTATTTTATATCAATTTCTTATATATTTGGTTCAGATATAATTTCTTATGGGTTAATTTTATTAAGATTGTGAATTGTTTCTTTAATATTAATAGCAAGAGAATCAGTGTTCAAATATAATAATTATGTAAATTTATTTTTATTTAATATTATTTTATTATTATTAATATTAGTATTAACTTTTAGAAGTATAAGTTTATTTATATTTTATTTATTTTTTGAAAGTAGTTTAATTCCTACTTTATTTTTAATTTTAGGTTGAGGTTATCAACCTGAACGGTTACAAGCGGGAGTATATTTATTATTTTATACATTGTTAGTTTCTTTACCAATATTAATTGGTATTTTTTATTTATATAAGGTAACAAATACTATAAATTTTTATTTATTAAATAATTATATATTTAATTATGAAATTTTATATTTTTCTTTAGTTATAGCATTTTTAGTAAAAATACCAATATTTTTAGTTCATTTGTTATTACCAAAGGCTCATGTAGAAGCTGCAGTTTCTGGTTCAATAATTTTAGCTGGAATTATATTAAAGTTAGAAGAATCCTTGGTACAATAATTACAAAGTGGGACAGAAAGATTAAATGTAATTAATTTAATGATTTATATTAGTAACAAACGTTTATATATATATATATATATATATATATATATATATATATATATATATATATATATATATATATATATATATATATATATATATATATATATATATATATATATATATATATATATATATATATATATATATATATATATATATATATATATATATATATATATATATATATATATATATATAACATATATATATATATATATATATATATATATATATATATATATATATATAACATGGGCTATATACATTTTGAATTTCCACTTGGAACTGGATATATAGCATCAGAATCGGAGGTACCTCCCAAAAATTTAGATTTTATATGCACATATCTATTGATTGGTTGAAGATACAGTCTCCAAATTTGCCTCAAACACAATATGAATGTTCGATTCCAATGAAATTTGGAATGTGTGAGGGGATTTAATCCGAAAATAAATTTGTCAAGTTATATTGAAATCGGTTCTGATTTGGATATAGCTCCCATATATATATTCGGCCGATTTCAAGCATTTGATGCACCAAACACGCTATGTATCCCCAATTTCAATGAAATTTGAAACGTGTGATCGATTTTATCTAAAAAATTGATTTCCGAAATTATATTGAAATTGGTTCAGATTTCGATATAGCTCCCATATACATTTTCGGCCGATTTCATGTATTTGGTGGACCAAACACGATATGTAATTCCAATTTTAATGAAATTTAAAATAAGTAACGGAATTGGGAGCAAAAATGAATTTGTCAAATTAAATTGAATTCGGTTCAGATTTGGATATAGCTCCCATATATATTTTCGACCGATTTCATGTATTTGATGCACCAAACACGCTATGTATCTCTAATTTCAATGAAATTTGGAATGTGTAGCGGAAATTAAAACAAATATACATTTGTCAAATTATATTAAAATCGGTTCAGATTTGGATATAGCTCTCATATATATTTTCGACCGATTTCATGTATTTTATGCACCATACACGATATGTATGTTCGATTCCAAAGAAATTTGGAATATGTAACGGGATTTTGATTAGAAAATAAATTAGTCAAATTATATTAAAATCGGTTCAGATTTGGATATAGCTCCCATATATATTTTCCGCCGATTTCACATATTTGATGCACAAAACACGATACGTATTTCCGATTCCAATGAAATTCGGCATGAGTGCTAAGTTTGGTACAAAAATAAATTTGACAAATTATATTCAAGTACGCTCAGATTTGATTATAGCTCCCATATATATACTCAGCCGATTTCACATATTTGATGCACCCAAAGCGAGAGAGACAAAATCTGGCACCAGAAAAAATTGCCAAATTATATTGAAATCAGTTGAGGTTTGGATATAGCTAACATATATATTTCGGCCGATTTCATATATGTTATGCACCAAACATGATATATATGACCGATACCAATGAAATTCAGAATGTGTGGCGGAATTTGGTTACAATAATAAATGCGACAAATTAATTGGAAATTTGTTAAGATTTGGATATAGCTCCCATATATATATATATATTATCGGCCGATTTTACATGTTTGACGCACCAATTTCAATGAAATATGAAAGGTGTGGCGGAGTTTGGTGTAAAAGTATTTTTTTAATATTATATTTAAATCGGATCAGCGAAGTATGTTGCTATCTCGAATTCACTAATTGCAATAGAAATGCCACTCAGCTTCAAAAGATTGCAGTTTACTGCACGCTTGGTATTTGCTATGAAATAAATAAATCCGAAGGACAAACCCTTCGTGTATGTATGTCATGTTACTGCTTTTCTAACGGTTTTGGTTATTTACGCATTAAAGTAGTGCAATAATTTTTTTTTAAATTTTTAAATTTGTTTTTTTTTTTAACCAACATATATTCGTAAATAAAATTTTGAATGCATATAAAATCAAAAGGGGTAGCGAAGCGCACCGGGTTCAGCTAGTATATATATATATATATATATATATATATATATATATATATATATATATATATATACATATATATATACAATTCATGTTGTTGTTATAATAATAAATCCAACGATATCCTTATAAGTAAAATAAGGATGGAAAGGAATTTTATCAATATTAGAATTTAATCCAATAGGATTATTTGAACCTGTTTCATGAAAAAAATAATAAATGAATTATTGTTATTGCTAATACAATAAAAGGTAAAATAAAGTGGAAAGTGAAAAATCGAGTTAAAGTTGCATTGTCTACAGCAAATCCTCCTCAAACTCATTGTACTAAGTCAATTCCTAAATAAGGAATATCTGATAATAAATTAGTAATAAATGTTGCTTCTCAGAAAGATATTTGTCCTCAAGGAAGAACATATCCTATAAAAGCTGTTCCTATAACTAGAAATAAAATAATTACTCCTACTAGTCAAGTTGGTCTATATAAAAATGATCCATAATATATTCCTCGTCCTACATGTAGATAAATGCAAATAAAGAAAAATGATGCACCATTAGCATGTAAAGTTCGTAATAATCAACCATATTTAACGTCTCGACAAATATGATTTACTCTATTAAATGCTAAATTAATATCTGCTGTATAATGTATAGCAAGAAATAATCCAGTTAAAATTTGAATAATTAAACATAAACCTAATAATGATCCGAAATTTCATCATGATGAAATATTACTTGGAGCAGGTAGGTCTACTAGTGCATTATTTGCAATACTTAAAATTGGATGTTTAAGTCGTAAAGGTTTGTTCATTAGTTAATTAAATATTGGTCGTAAAGGTCCCTTAAATAAATTAGTAATTTTTACTACTGCAATTAATGTAATTAATAAATAATTTATTAATAAAATTGTTAATAAATTAGTTGGATAATTATATAATTTGTTTAAAGAAAGAGAATTTTCTATTATATATGAATTTAAATTAGAAATTGATTGAATTTCTATATTAGAATAATTTAATAGAATTCTTTTGTCAATAAAATATAATGAAATAATTATAATAAAAAAATAGAAACTGATGAAATCAAAATTTTTGAAGAAAATGTAAATATTTCATTTGAAGCTAAAGAAGTTACATAAATGAATAGAACTAGTATTCCTCCTAAAAATACTAAAAATAAAATATAAGAAAATCAAAATGTTTTAGTTATTAATCCTGAAATTATTGAAACTAAAATAGTTTGAATAAGTAAGGTTAATCCTATAGCTAATGGATGTTTAATATTTATAATAATAAAATTAAAAATAAATAGAAGAGTTATTAAAATTCATTGTATAATATCAAGAAATAGTTTAATTAAAATATTAATTTTGGGGATTAATGATAAAGAAATTTCTTTTTTCTTGAAGTTTTAAAAGAGTAACTCTTATTTTTGGTTTACAAGACCAATGTTTTTATTAAACTATTAAAACTAATGTTAATAATTTTAAATTGATGTTTACCTAGAATTTTATTTATTATAGGAGTATTTACTTTTGTTTCTAATCGAAAGCATTTATTGTCTATATTATTAAGATTAGAATATATTGTTTTAAGATTATTTCTTTTATTATTTGTATATTTAAATATATATAATTATGAGAATTTTTTTAGAATAATATTTTTAACTTTTAGAGTATGTGAAGGTGCTTTAGGTCTTTCAATTTTAGTTTCAATAATTCGTACACATGGAAATGATTATTTTCAAAGATTTAATGTATTACAATGTTAAAAATTATTTTTATAGTTTTATTTTTATTTCCTTTATGTTTTATTAAAAATTCATATTGAATGGTTCAAAGTTTTTTATTTTTTATTTCTTTTATTTTTATTTTAATAAATATATATTCAAATTATTTTATATCAATTTCTTATATATTTGGTTCAGATATAATTTCTTATGGGTTAATTTTATTAAGATTGTGAATTGTTTCTTTAATATTAATAGCAAGAGAATCAGTGTTCAAATATAATAATTATGTAAATTTATTTTTATTTAATATTATTTTATTATTATTAATATTAGTATTAACTTTTAGAAGTATAAGTTTGTTTATATTTTATTTATTTTTTGAAAGTAGTTTAATTCCTACTTTATTTTTAATTTTAGGTTGAGGTTATCAACCTGAACGGTTACAAGCGGGAGTATATTTATTATTTTATACATTGTTAGTTTCTTTACCAATATTAATTGGTATTTTTATTTATATAAGGTAACAAATACTATAAATTTTTATTTATTAAATAATTATATATTTAATTATGAAATTTTATATTTTTCTTTAGTTATAGCATTTTTAGTAAAAATACCAATATTTTTAGTTCATTTGTGATTACCAAAGGCTCATGTAGAAGCTCCAGTTTCTGGTTCAATAATTTTAGCTGGAATTATATTAAAGTTAGGAGGTTATGGTTTATTACGAGTATTTCCTTTTTTACAATTATTAGGGCTTAAATTTAATTTTATTTGAATTAGAATTAGATTAGTTGGAGGAGTATTAGTAAGTTTAACATGTTTATGTCAAACTGATTTAAAGGCTTTAATTGCTTATTCTTCAGTTGCTCATATAGGAATTGTCTTAGCTGAGTTAATAACTATAACATATATAGGAATATGTGGTTCTTATACTTTAATAATTGCTCATGGATTATGTTCTTCTGGATTATTTTGTTTAGCAAATATTTCTTTTGAACGATTAGGAAGACGAAGTTTATTTATTAATAAGGGTCTATTAAATTTTAGACCTTCAATGGCTTTATGATGATTTTTATTAAGTTCTGCTAATACAGCAGCTCCTCCTACTTTAAATTTATTAGGAGAAATTTCTTTAATTAATAGAATTGTTAGTTGATCTTGATTAACAATACTAATGTTATCTTTATTGTCTTTTTTTAGAGCTGCTTATACATTATATTTATATGCTTATAGACAACATTGAAAGTTATTTTCTGGAGTTTATTCTTTTAGAGGAGGAAAGATTCGAGAATATTTATTATTATTTTTACATTGATTTCCTTTAAATTTATTAATTTTAAAGGGGGATATATGTATGTTATGATTATAATTATTTAAATAGTTTAATAAGAATATTGATTTGTGGTGTCAATGATAAGATAAAAATCTTTTTAAATCGTGAAATATTTATTAATTTGTTCAATTAGATTCATTAGTTTATTTTTTTTAGACTTTTGTCATTTACTATAGGATTAATTTTTATTATAAATGATTTTACAATTTTTATTGAATGAGAAGTTGTTTCTATAAATTCTTTAATAATTGTAATAACAATTTTATTAGATTGAATAAGATTAATTTTTATGTCTTTTGTATTAATAATTTCTTCTTTAGTTATTTATTATAGAAAGGAATATATAGAAAGATATTATAAGATTAATCGATTTATTATATTAGTATTAATATTTTAACTTCAATAATATTATTAATATTAGTCCAAATTTAATTAGAATTTTATTAGATTGAGATGGATTAGGGTTAGTTTCTTATTGTTTAGTAATTTATTTTCAAAATATTAAGTCATATAATGCTGGTAAATTAACTGCTTTATCAAATCGAATTGGAGATGTAGCTTTATTATTAGCAATTGCTTGAATATTAAATTATGGTAGTTGAAATTATATTTTTTATTTAGATGTAATGCAATCTGATAGAGAAATGTTAATTGTTGGAATATTAGTAATATTAGCTGCAATAACAAAAAGTGCACAGATTCCATTTTCTTCTTGATTACCAGCTGCAATAGCAGCTCCTACCCCAGTGTCGGCTTTAGTTCATTCTTCAACTTTAGTAACAGCTGGAGTTTATTTATTAATTCGATTTAATATTGTATTAAGAACAAGTTGAATGGGTAATTTATTATTATTATTATTATCAGGTTTAACAATATTTATAGCTGGATTAGGCGCTAATTATGAGTTTGATTTAAAGAAGATTATTGCTTTATCTACTTTAAGACAATTAGGTTTAATAATAAGAATTTTATCTATAGGTTATTATAAATTAGCTTTTTTTCATTTATTAACTCATGCTTTATTTAAGGCTTTATTATTTATATGTGCAGGAGCAATTATTCATAACATGTATAATAATCAAGATATTCGTTTAATGGGAAGTTTAAGATTAATAATACCATTAACTTCTTCTTGTTTTAATGTTGCAAATTTAGCATTATGTGGAATACCATTTTTAGCTGGATTTTACTCAAAGTATTTAATTTTGGAAATAATATCATTTTCTTATATTAATTTATTTTCTTTTTTTCTATATTTTTTTTCAACAGGGTTAACAGTATGTTATTCTTTTCGATTAGTTTATTATTCAATAACTGGAGATTCTAATTTCTCTTCTTTAAATATACTTAATGATGAAGGTTGAGTAATATTAAAGAGTATAATAGGTTTATTAATTTTAAGAATTGTAGGAGGAAGTATATTAAGTTGATTGATTTTTCCTATTCCGGAAGTTATCATTTTACATTTACATTTAAAGTTATTGACTTTATTTGTATGTATTATTGGTGGTTTAATAGGTTATTTAATTTCTAATGTATCTTTTTTTTATAAATAAGGCTTTAAGAAATTATAATTTTTCTTATTTTTTAGGTTCAATATGATTTATACCTTATATTTCTACTTATGGAATTATTAATTATCCTTTAATTTTAGGTAAAATAAGAATTAAATCATTTGACCAAGGTTGATCTGAATATTTTGGGGGTCAACAAATTTATTACAATTTAATTAAAAATTCTCAGTTAAATCAAATATTACAAAATAATAATTTAAAAATTTATTTATTAAGTTTTA
The DNA here is from genome assembly GCF_030504385.1 of Musca domestica. Classification (NCBI taxonomy): domain Eukaryota; kingdom Metazoa; phylum Arthropoda; class Insecta; order Diptera; family Muscidae; genus Musca; species Musca domestica. The sequence continues at coordinate 9,223,001 of NW_026712346.1, forward strand.
TTTTTTGAATTGTAATTTTATACATATATATAATTTGTTTCTATTCAAATAGCTTATATTTAGAGTATGACACTGAAGATGTTAGGGAGATTAATTAATCTTTGAATATACTGATTTATTTTAAGTAATTTATAAAATAAAATTATTTAATTTTACAATGAAAATGTAATGTTTTTATTAAACTATATACATAGAAGTATAAATGGAATTTAACCATTAAAAGAAAAAAGTTAGCAGCTTTTACTTGAACATCATACTTCCTTAATTGGAGTTTAGAACTCAATTCTATCATTAACAGTGATAAGCCGCTTGTTGGCTTCAATTAATTATTTAAAAGAATAAGGGTAAATTTACCTAAGATTAGGTCGAAACTAATTGCAATATATCGCTTCATATTCAAGGTAGATTGAAAATTCAATACTTTTTGAATGCAAATCAAATGTTATAATTAACTACAACCCTATTTAGTTTGATCAATTTAATATTCCTTGATTTCATTCATGATAAAGTCCTAATAATAGAATTAAAATAATAGACGTAATTGTTCAGAATATAATATTTGAAAATTTAATAATTAAAATAATTGGTAAAATTAATGCAATTTCTACGTCAAAACTTAAAAAAATAATAGTAATTAAAAAAAATCGAAGTGAAAAAGGTAAACGAGATGATGATTTTGGGTCAAATCCACATTCGAACGGTGAAGCTTTTCACGATCTACAATTGTTTTTTTAGATAAAAGTATTACTACTATAGAAATTAATAGAAGGATTGAACTAATTGTTAAAATTGAAAAAATTTTCTATACTATTAATAATAGACCATATGATTGGAAGTCAAATATACTTTTTATACTATATAGATAATAAATTATCCTCCTCATCAGTAAATAGATACATAAAGGAATAATCAAACAATATCAACAAAATGTCAATATCAAGCAGCAGCTTCAAATCCAAAGTGGTGATTTTTTGAAAAGTGGTTATTTAAATGTCGACCTAAACAAACAATTAAAAAAGTTGTTCCAATTAATACATGAAGACCATGAAATCCTGTTGCTATAAAGAAAGTAGAACCGTAAACTGAATCTGCAATTGTGAATGGAGCTTCAATGTATTCATAAGCTTGAAGAATTGTGAAGTAGATTCCTAATAGTACTGTAAAAAATAATCCTTGTGTAGTTTGTGAATGATTACCTTCCATTAAACTATGATGAGCTCAAGTTACAGTAATTCCAGAAGTTAATAAAATTACAGTATTTAATAAAGGAATTTGGAATGGATTGAAAGGAGTAATACCTAAAGGTGGTCATATTGCTCCTAATTCAATTGAAGGAGATAAACTACTATGGAAAAGTGCTTAAAAAAATGAAACGAAAAATAAAACTTCTGAAAGAATAAATAAAATTATTCCTCATCGTAAACCTGTAGTAACAGAAAGTGTATGAAGACCTTGATATGTTCCTTCTCGAGAAACATCTCGTCATCATTGGTATACAGTTAAAATTGTAATAACATTTCCTAATAAGAATAATGAATTATCATACTGATGAAATCTTTTTACTATTCCTGCAACTGTTGTTAGAGCACCAATTGATGCTGTTAATGGTCATGGACTATAATCTACTAAATGAAATGGGTGATTTGAATGTGTTGACATTAATTAACTTCTCTAGAATACAATGTTCTTAAGACAGCAAATACATATGATTGAATTATTGCAACTGCTGACTCTAAAACTAATAATGCAATTTGTGTAATAATTAAAAAACTAATTAATACTATAGATAAAGAAGGTCCTGTATTTCCTAAAAGAGTAAGAAGTAGATGTCCAGCAATTATATTAGCTGTTAATCGAACAGCTAAAGTTCCTGGTCGAATTACATTACTAATAGTTTCAATGCATACTATAAATGGCATTAAAATAGCTGGAGTTCCTTGAGGAACTAAATGAGCAAATATATGTTGAGTATTGTTAATTCATCCATATAATATAAAACATAATCATAAAGGAAGAGCTAGAGTTAGAGTTAAAGTTAAATGACTTGTTCTTGTAAAAATATATGGAAACAATCCTATAAAATTATTAAATAAAATTATAGAAAATAAATGTAGCTTGCTCCTATAGGACCAAGTAGAGTCTTAAATTCCTTATGAAGTGTTAATAAAATATTATTTAAAAAAATGTGGTATCGAGATGGTATAAGTCAGTATATTGATGGAATTATTAAAATTCCTAAAAAAGTTCTCAATCAATTTAATGAAAGATTAAAAATACTTGATGAAGGGTCAAAAACAGAGAATAAATTTGTTATCATTTTCAATTTAATGACTTTGTTAAATGAGTTTTATTACTTAAATTTGATTTAGGTATTGAAGGAATATATGAATAGTAATTTATTACATTAAAAATTACAAATGTAATTGAAAAAATAATAAATAAGCTTAATCAACCAATTGGTGCTATTTGAGGGATTAAAAAATATTAATAAATTAATAATTTTAGTTTGACAAACTAATGTTATATTTTTAACTAATTTTTTCATTAGAAGTAAGTGCTAATTTACTATAAAATGGTTTAAGAGACCAGTACTTGCTTTCAGTCATCTAATGAAGAATTATTTTTAGAAATTCACTTAATAAAATAATTTACAGGAATACTTTCAATTACAATTGGTATAAAACTATGATTAGCTCCACAAATTTCTGAACATTGTCCATAGAATAAACCTGGTCGATTAATTAAGAAATTAGTTTGATTTAGACGACCAGGAGTACCATCAACCTTTACACCTAAAGCAGGAACAGTTCATGAATGAATTACATCAGCAGCAGTTACTAAAATTCGAATTTGAGAATTTATTGGTAAAACTACTCGATTATCTACATCTAATAAACGAAATCCGTCTACTGGTAATTCATTTGTAGGAATTATATAAGAATCAAATTCAACATTATTAAAATCTGAATATTCATAACTTCAATATCATTGATGACCAATAGCCTTTAAAGTTACTGATGGTTCATTAATTTCATCTAATAAGTATAATAATCGTAAAGAAGGGAAAGCAATGAATAATAAAATAATTGCAGGTAAAATAGTTCAAATAATTTCAATTGTTTGTCCATGTAATAAATAACGATTAACATATTTGTTAAAAAATAATGTAAACATTAAATATCCGACTAATACTGTAATTATTACTAAAATTATTAATGCATGATCATGAAAAAAAATTAATTGTTCTATTAATGGAGAAGAACTATCTTGTAAACCTAAATTTGCTCATGTTGACATTAGTTTCTAATAAAAGTAAAATACTTTATATATGAAGCTTAAATCCATTGCACTAATCTGCCATATTAGAAATTAGTTAGTAAAGGCAATTCATTATATCTGTGTTCAGCAGGTGGAGTATTTTGTAATCATTCAATTGATGAATTTAATTGAATTGGGAAAATTACTTGTCGTTGAGATACTAAACTTTCTCAGATAATATAGAATAAATATAAAATTCCTAATAATGAAATTGTTGAACCGATTGTTGAAATTACATTTCATGCTGTATAAGCATCAGGATAATCAGAATATCGTCGAGGTATTCCAGCTAATCCTAAGAAATGTTGAGGGAAGAATGTTAAATTTACTCCAATAAATATAATAACAAATTGACTTTTTAAAAGCTTATTATTTATAGTTAATCCAGTAAATAGAGGATATCAATGTACAAATCCTGCTATAATAGCAAATACAGCTCCTATAGAAAGTACATAATGGAAATGAGCAACTACATAATATGTATCATGTAAAATAATATCAACAGATGAGTTAGCTAATACTACCCCTGTTAAACCTCCTACAGTAAATAAGAATCCTAAAGCTCATAATTCCAGTAGGTACAGCAATAATTATTGTAGCTGAAGTGAAGTAAGCTCGAGTATCAACGTCTATTCCAACAGTAAATATGTGATGAGCTCATACAATAAATCCTAAAAGTCCAATTGCTAACATAGCATAAATTATTCCTAAAGAACCGAATGTTTCCTTCTTTCCTGATTCTTGACTAATAATATGAGAAATTATCCCAAATCCAGGTAAAATTAAAATATAAACTTCTGGATGCCCAAAGAATCAGAATAAGTGTTGATAAAGAATTGGATCAACTCCTCCAGCTGGATCAAAGAATGAAGTATTTAAATTTCGATCAGTTAATAGTATAGTAATAGCTCCAGCAAGAACAGGAAGAGATAATAATAATAATAATAATAATAATAATAATAATAATAATAATAATAATAATAATAATAATAATAATAATAATAATAATAATGCAGTAATTACAACTGATCATACAAATAAAGGTATTCGATCAAATGTAATTCCTGTTGATCGTATGTTAATTACAGTTGTAATAAAATTTACTGCTCCTAAAATTGAAGAAATTCCTGCTAAGTGAAGAGAGAAAATAGCTAAATCAACTGAAGCTCCACCATGAGCAATAATTGATGATAAAGGTGGATAAACAGTTCAACCTGTTCCAGCTCCCTTTTCTACTATACTTCTTACTAATAATAGAGTTAATGCAGGAGGTAATAATCAAAAACTTATATTATTCATTCGAGGGAATGCTATATCTGGAGCTCCTAATATTAAAGGAACTAATCAATTTCCAAACCCTCCAATTATAATAGGTATTACTATAAAGAAAATTATAATAAAAGCATGAGCTGTTACAATAACATTATAAATTTGATCGTCTCCAATTAGAGCACCAGGGTGTCCTAATTCAGCTCGAATTAAAATTCTTAATGATGTTCCTACTATACCAGATCATGCTCCAAATATAAAATATAAAGTACCAATATTTTATGATTAGTAGAAAATAACCATTGTTGCGATTAAATGGCTGAAGTTTAGGCAATAGATTGTAAATTTATTTATGAGAATTTTTCTCTTTAATCAATTAGCTTTATAGTCAATAATGACATTAGACTGCAATTCTAAAGGAGTAATAGATTTACTAAGGCTTAAAAGATTATTCTTATATTGATAGCTTTGAAGGCTATCAGTTTATTTAACTTAAAGCCTTAAAAAAAGAAATATAAGGAAGATGTTAAAAATAACCCAAAAGTTGAAATATAAGAAAAAGTTAATAAAAGCTTTATATTTGAAGACTTATAGTATGAAAATGTTATTCAACTATTTTCATAATAGTTTAATATAAAAGCACTATAACATAATCGAATATAAAAATATTTAGTAATTAATGTTATTATTACTATAAAAGTTAATAAAAATAATTGATTATTTATAGTTAAAGATTGAATTACAAATATTTTTGGTAAGAATCCTAAAAATGGGGGTAATCCTCCTAATGAAAGAAGATTAAAAAATAAGAAAAATTTAATTCTTTTTTCATGAAAAAATAAAGAAAATAATTGATTAATATAAGAAATTTTAAACATATTAAATATTAACACTATTGAAATGTTAAAAATGTGTAAAATAAAAAATATACTAGTCAAATATTTCTATTATATATTGCAGCTAATATTCATCCTAAATGATTAATTGAAGAATAAGCTATTAATTTACGTAAAGAAGTTTGATTTAAACCTCCTAATGCACCAATTAAACTTGATAAAATAATTCTGATAATAATTAATGGCTTAAAAATTACATAAGAAATTAATATTAACGGAGCAATTTTTTGTCAAGTTATTAAAATTAATGCATTAATTCATGACAATCCTTCTATTACATTAGGAAATCAAAAATGGAAAGGAGCAGAACCTCTCTTTAATAATAAAGAAGAAAGAATAATTATTTCTATTAAATTTGCATTATTTTTACCAGTATTAAGTAAAAATAAAATTACTGCAAATAAAAATACAGAAGAAGCTAGTGCTTGAGTTAAAAAGTACTTTAAAGATGCTTCTGTAGATATTAATTTATTATCTCTTATTAGGGGGATAAAAGCTAACAAATTAATTTCTAAACCTATTCAGGCTCCTATTCAAGAGTTTGCTGAAATTGCAATTAAAGATCCTATTATTAAAAGAGTTAAAAATATAATTTTTGATGAATTATTAAAAATTAAAAAGAAAAGGATTAGAACCTTTATAAATGGGGTATGAGCCCAGTAGCTTAATTAGCTTATATTTTTATAATATATATATTTTGGTGTACGATGCACAAAAGTTTTTGATACTTTTAGAAATAGTTTAATTCTATTAAATATAATGAATGTAATATTAATTACATAATTTACCCTATCAAGGTAACCCTTTTATCAGGCAATTCATTCAATGCAATGAGGCTCTTTTTTTTATATATATTTATACATAATTTTTGAGAAAAATTTATAATTTTTTTTTATTAATTAATCAATTTATATAATTAAAAATAGTAATTTTTAGATTTTAAGTATTAATGTATATGGATAATTTTTTATTTTTTTTTTTAAATAAGCAAAAAATTAATTTAGATAATTAATTTATGCATAAAGATATATATATATATATATATATATATATATATATTTCTCTATATAAAATTACATATTAATACAAATCTTATATTATAATAATAAGGAAATATAATTATATAAATTATATAATAATATATATTTTATTTATGTAATTACTTATTAATATATAAATTATTTATATAATGTATACTATATATTAGACATTAGATAACCATTAATAGATAAATACCTGAATAATCAAGATTAATCGTACTATTATGCTTAATTGGATGGTTGTGAAATTTTTTTTTTGATTTGGATTAATATTCATCTATTAATTAATTAAATATTTATATATATATATAGATGTATATATAATATAATATATATAATATAGTATATAGACTAAATTTCAGATTTTGTAATGCTCAATATAAAAATAGAGACCTATTATTGTACAAATTATATATTAATAAAATAGAAAAAATAATTACATTAAAAAATATTTATAATTTTTAAAAAATTTTTTAAAAAAAAAAAAAATTCGAGATTTTTTTAAAAAAATTAAAAATCTAAAAATTTAAATTTTGATTTATTTTTATAAAAAAATTTTTTTAAAAATTTAATTTTGATTTATTTCATAAAATATAATTAAATTTATATTTATAAATTATTTGTCTACTATATTTAATTATTTATTAAATTATTATATTTAAAAAATTTTGGATATAGCTCCCATATATATTTTCGACCGATTTCATGTATTTGATGCACCAAACACGCTATGTATCTCTAATTTCAATGAAATTTGGAATGTGTAGCGGAAATTAAAACAAATATACATTTGTCAAATTATATTAAAATCGGTTCAGATTTGGATATAGCTCTCATATATATTTTCGACCGATTTCATGTATTTTATGCACCATACACGATATGTATGTTCGATTCCAAAGAAATTTGGAATATGTAACGGGATTTTGATTAGAAAATAAATTAGTCAAATTATATTAAAATCGGTTCAGATTTGGATATAGCTCCCATATATATTTTCCGCCGATTTCACATATTTGATGCACAAAACACGATACGTATTTCCGATTCCAATGAAATTCGGCATGAGTGCTAAGTTTGGTACAAAAATAAATTTGACAAATTATATTCAAGTACGCTCAGATTTGATTATAGCTCCCATATATATACTCAGCCGATTTCACATATTTGATGCACCCAAAGCGAGAGAGACAAAATCTGGCACCAGAAAAAATTGCCAAATTATATTGAAATCAGTTGAGGTTTGGATATAGCTAACATATATATTTCGGCCGATTTCATATATGTTATGCACCAAACATGATATATATGACCGATACCAATGAAATTCAGAATGTGTGGCGGAATTTGGTTACAATAATAAATGCGACAAATTAATTGGAAATTTGTTAAGATTTGGATATAGCTCCCATATATATATATATATTATCGGCCGATTTTACATGTTTGACGCACCAATTTCAATGAATTATGTAAGGTGTGGCGGAGTTTGGTGTAAAAGTATTTTTTTAATATTATATTTAAATCGGATCAGCGAAGTATGTTGCTATCTCGAATTCACTAATTGCAATAGAAATGCCACTCAGCTTCAAAAGATTGCAGTTTACTGCACGCTTGGTATTTGCTATGAAATAAATAAATCCGAAGGACAAACCCTTCGTGTATGTATGTCATGTTACTGCTTTTCTAACGGTTTTGGTTATTTACGCATTAAAGTAGTGCAATAATTTTTTTTTAAATTTTTAAATTTGTTTTTTTTTTAACCAACATATATTCGTAAATAAAATTTTGAATGCATATAAAATCAAAAGGGGTAGCGAAGCGCACCGGGTTCAGCTAGTATATATATATATATATATATATATATATATATATATATATATATATATATATATATATATATATATACAATTCATGTTGTTGTTATAATAATAAATCCAACGATATCCTTATAAGTAAAATAAGGATGGGAAGGAATTTTATCAATATTAGAATTTAATCCAATAGGATTATTTGAACCTGTTTCATGAAAAAATAATAAATGAATTATTGTTATTGCTAATACAATAAAAGGTAAAATAAAGTGGAAAGTGAAAAATCGAGTTAAAGTTGCATTGTCTACAGCAAATCCTCCTCAAACTCATTGTACTAAGTCAATTCCTAAATAAGGAATAGCTGATAATAAATTAGTAATAAATGTTGCTTCTCAGAAAGATATTTGTCCTCAAGGAAGAACATATCCTATAAAAGCTGTTCCTATAACTAGAAATAAAATAATTACTCCTACTAGTCAAGTTGGTGTATATAAAAATGATCCATAATATATTCCTCGTCATACATGTAGATAAATGCAAATAAAGAAAAATGATGCACCATTAGCATGTAAAGTTCGTAATAATCAACCATATTTAACGTCTCGACAAATATGATTTACTCTATTAAATGCTAAATTAATATCTGCTGTATAATGTATAGCAAGAAATAATCCAGTTAAAATTTGAATAATTAAACATAAACCTAATAATGATCCGAAATTTCATCATGATGAAATATTACTTGGAGCAGGTAGGTCTACTAGTGCATTATTTGCAATACTTAAAATTGGATGTTAAAGTCGTAAAGGTTTGTTCATTAGTTAATTAAATATTGGTCGTAAAGGTCCCTTAAATAAATTAGTAATTTTTACTACTGCAATTAGTGTAATTAATAAATAATTTATTAATAAAATTGTTAATAAATTAGTTGGATAATTATATAATTTGTTTAAAGAAAGAGAATTTTCTATTATATATGAATTTAAATTAGAAATTGATTGAATTTCTATATTAGAATAATTTAATAGAATTCTTTTGTCAATAAAATATAATGAAATAATTATAATAAAAGAAACAGATGAAATCAAAATTTTTGAAGAAAATGTAAATATTTCATTTGAAGCTAAAGAAGTTACATAAATGAATAGTATAATATATATACTATTAATATATAAGAAAATCAAAATGTTTTAGTTATTAATCCTGAAATTATTGAAACTAAAATAGTTTGAATAAGTAAGGTTAATCCTATAGCTAATGGATGTTTAATATTTATAATAATAAAATTAAAAATAAATAGAAGAGTTATTAAAATTCATTGTATAATATCAAGAAATAGTTTAATTAAAATATTAATTTTGGGGATTAATGATAAAGAAATTTCTTTTTTCTTGAAGTTTTAAAAGAGTTACTCTTATTTTTGGTTTACAAGACCAATGTTTTTATTAAACTATTAAAACTAATGTTAATAATTTTAAATTGATGTTTACCTAGAATTTTATTTATTATAGGAGTATTTACTTTTGTTTCTAATCGAAAGCATTTATTGTCTATATTATTAAGATTAGAATATATTGTTTTAAGATTATTTCTTTTATTATTTGTATATTTAAATATATATAATTATGAGAATTTTTTTAGAATAATATTTTTAACTTTTAGAGTATGTGAAGGTGCTTTAGGTCTTTCAATTTTAGTTTCAATAATTCGTACACATGGAAATGATTATTTTCAAAGATTTAATGTATTACAATGTTAAAAATTATTTTTATAGTTTTATTTTTATTTCCTTTATGTTTTATTAAAAATTCATATTGAATGGTTCAAAGTTTTTTATTTTTTATTTCTTTTATTTTTATTTTAATAAATATATATTCAAATTATTTTATATCAATTTCTTATATATTTGGTTCAGATATAATTTCTTATGGGTTAATTTTATTAAGATTGTGAATTGTTTCTTTAATATTAATAGCAAGAGAATCAGTGTTCAAATATAATAATTATGTAAATTTATTTTTATTTAATATTATTTTATTATTATTAATATTAGTATTAACTTTTAGAAGTATAAGTTTATTTATATTTTATTTATTTTTGAAAGTAGTTTAATTCCTACTTTATTTTTAATTTTAGGTTGAGGTTATCAACCTGAACGGTTACAAGCGGGAGTATATTTATTATTTTATACATTGTTAGTTTCTTTACCAATATTAATTGGTATTTTTTATTTATATAAGGTAACAAATACTATAAATTTTTATTTATTAAATAATTATATATTTAATTATGAAATTTTATATTTTTCTTTAGTTATAGCATTTTTAGTAAAAATACCAATATTTTTAGTTCATTTGTGATTACCAAAGGCTCATGTAGAAGCTCCAGTTTCTGGTTCAATAATTTTAGCTGGAATTATATTAAAGTTAGGAGGTTATGGTTTATTACGAGTATTTCCTTTTTTACAATTATTAGGGCTTAAATTTAATTTTATTTGAATTAGAATTAGATTAGTTGGAGGAGTATTAGTAAGTTTAACATGTTTATGTCAAACTGATTTAAAGGCTTTAATTGCTTATTCTTCAGTTGCTCATATAGGAATTGTCTTAGCTGAGTTAATAACTATAACATATATAGGAATATGTGGTTCTTATACTTTAATAATTGCTCATGGATTATGTTCTTCTGGATTATTTTGTTTAGCAAATATTTCTTTTGAACGATTAGGAAGACGAAGTTTATTTATTAATAAGGGTCTATTAAATTTTAGACCTTCAATGGCTTTATGATGATTTTTATTAAGTTCTGCTAATACAGCAGCTCCTCCTACTTTAAATTTATTAGGAGAAATTTCTTTAATTAATAGAATTGTTAGTTGATCTTGATTAACAATACTAATGTTATCTTTATTGTCTTTTTTTAGAGCTGCTTATACATTATATTTATATGCTTATAGACAACATTGAAAGTTATTTTCTGGAGTTTATTCTTTTAGAGGAGGAAAGATTCGAGAATATTTATTATTATTTTTACATTGATTTCCTTTAAATTTATTAATTTTAAAGGGGGATATATGTATGTTATGATTATAATTATTTAAATAGTTTAATAAAAATATTGATTTGTGGTGTCAATGATAAGATAAAAATCTTTTTAAATCGTGAAATATTTATTAATTTGTTCAATTAGATTCATTAGTTTATTTTTTTTAGACTTTTGTCATTTACTATAGGATTAATTTTTATTATAAATGATTTTACAATTTTTATTGAATGAGAAGTTGTTTCTATAAATTCTTTAATAATTGTAATAACAATTTTATTAGATTGAATAAGATTAATTTTTACGTCTTTTGTATTAATAATTTCTTCTTTAGTTATTTATTATAGAAAGGAATATATAGAAAGATATTATAAGATTAATCGATTTATTATATTAGTATTAATATTTTAACTTCAATAATATTATTAATATTAGTCCAAATTTAATTAGAATTTTATTAGATTGAGATGGATTAGGGTTAGTTTCTTATTGTTTAGTAATTTATTTTCAAAATATTAAGTCATATAATGCTGGTAAATTAACTGCTTTATCAAATCGAATTGGAGATGTAGCTTTATTATTAGCAATTGCTTGAATATTAAATTATGGTAGTTGAAATTATATTTTTTATTTAGATGTAATGCAATCTGATAGAGAAATGTTAATTGTTGGAATATTAGTAATATTAGCTGCAATAACAAAAAGTGCACAGATTCCATTTTCTTCTTGATTACCAGCTGCAATAGCAGCTCCTACCCCAGTGTCGGCTTTAGTTCATTCTTCAACTTTAGTAACAGCTGGAGTTTATTTATTAATTCGATTTAATATTGTATTAAGAACCAGTTGAATGGGTAATTTATTATTATTATTATCAGGTTTAACAATATTTATAGCTGGATTAGGCGCTAATTATGAGTTTGATTTAAAGAAGATTATTGCTTTATCTACTTTAAGACAATTAGGTTTAATAATAAGAATTTTATCTATAGGTTATTATAAATTAGCTTTTTTTCATTTATTAACTCATGCTTTATTTAAGGCTTTATTATTTATATGTGCAGGAGCAATTATTCATAACATGTATAATAATCAAGATTAACTTCTTCTTGTTTTAATGTTGCAAATTTAGCATTATGTGGAATACCATTTTTAGCTGGATTTTACTCAAAGTATTTAATTTTGGAAATAATATCATTTTCTTATATTAATTTATTTTCTTTTTTTCTATATTTTTTTTCAACAGGGTTAACAGTATGTTATTCTTTTCGATTAGTTTATTATTCAATAACTGGAGATTCTAATTTCTCTTCTTTAAATATACTTAATGATGAAGGTTGAGTAATATTAAAGAGTATAATAGGTTTATTAAATTTAAGAATTGTAGGAGGAAGTATATTAAGTTGATTGATTTTTCCTACTCCGGAAGTTATCATTTTACATTTAAATTTAAAGTTATTGACTTTATTTGTATGTATTATTGGTGGTTTAATAGGTTATTTAATTTCTAATGTATCTTTTTTTATAAATAAGGCTTTAAGAAATTATAATTTTTCTTATTTTTTAGGTTCAATATGATTTATACCTTATATTTCTACTTATGGAATTATTAATTATCCTTTAATTTTAGGTAAAATAAGAATTAAATCATTTGACCAAGGTTGATCTGAATATTTTGGGGGTCAACAAATTTATTACAATTTAATTAAAAATTCTCAGTTAAATCAAATATTACAAAATAATAATTTAAAAATTTATTTATTAAGTTTTATTTTTTGAATTGTAATTTTATACATATATATAATTTGTTTCTATTCAAATAGCTTATATTTAGAGTATGACACTGAAGATGTTAGGGAGATTAATTAATCTTTGAATATACTGAATTATTTTTAGTAATTTATAAAATAAAATTATTTAATTTTACAATGAAAATGTAATGTTTTTATTAAACTATATACATAGAAGTATAAATGGAATTTAACCATTAAAAGAAAAAAGTTAGCAGCTTTTACTTGAACATCATACTTCCTTAATTGGAGTTTAGAACTCAATTCTATCATTAACAGTGATAAGCCGCTTGTTGGCTTCAATTAATTATTTAAAAGAATAAGGGTAAATTTACCTAAGATTAGGTCGAAACTAATTGCAATATATCGCTTCATATTCAAGGTAGATTGAAAATTCAATACTTTTTGAATGCAAATCAAATGTTATAATTAACTACAACCCTATTTAGTTTGATCAATTTAATATTCCTTGATTTCATTCATGATAAAGTCCTAATAATAGAATTAAAATAATAGACGTAATTGTTCAGAATATAATATTTGAAAATTTAATAATTAAAATAATTTGTAAAATTAATGCAATTTCTACGTCAAAAATTAAAAAAATAATAGTAATTAAAAAAAATCGAAGTGAAAAAGGTAAACGAGATGATGATTTTGGGTCAAATCCACATTCGAACGGTGAAGCTTTTCACGATCTACAATTGTTTTTTTAGATAAAATTGAATCTAAAAGTATTACTACTATAGAAATTAATAGAAGGATGGAACTAATTGTTAAAATTGAAAAAATTTTCTATACTATTAATAATAGACCATATGATTGGAAGTCAAATATACTTTTTATACTATATAGATAATAAATTATCCTCCTCATCAGTAAATAGATACATAAAGGAATAATCAAACAATATCAACAAAATGTCAATATCAAGCAGCAGCTTCAAATCCAAAGTGGTGATTTTTTGAAAAGTGGTTATTTAAATGTCGACCTAAACAAACAATTAAAAAAGTTGTTCCAATTAATACATGAAGACCATGAAATCCTGTTGCTATAAAGAAAGTAGAACCGTAAACTGAATCTGCAATTGTGAATGGAGCTTTAATGTATTCATAAGCTTGAAGAATTGTGAAGTAGATTCCTAATAGTACTGTAAAAAATAATCCTTGTGTAGTTTGTGAATGATTACCTTCCATTAAACTATGATGAGCTCAAGTTACAGTAATTAAAGAAGTTAATAAAATTACAGTATTTAATAAAGGAATTTGGAATGGATTGAAAGGAGTAATTCCTAAAGGTGGTCATATTGCTCCTAATTCAATTGAAGGAGATAAACTACTATGGAAAAATGCTCAAAAAAATGAAACGAAAAATAAAACTTCTGAAAGAATAAATAAAATTATTCCTCATCGTAAACCTGTAGTAACAGAAAGTGTATGAAGACCTTGATATGTTCCTTCTCGAGAAACATCTCGTCATCATTGGTATACAGTTAAAATTGTAATAACATTTCCTAATAAGAATAATGAATTATCATACTGATGAAATCTTTTTACTATTCCTGCAACTGTTGTTATAGCACCAATTGATGCTGTTAATGGTCATGGACTATAATCTACTAAATGAAATGGGTGATTTGAATGTGTTGACATTAATTAACTTCTCTAGAATACAATGTTCTTAGGACAGCAAATACATATGATTGAATTATTGCAACTGCTGATTCTAAAACTAATAATGCAATTTGTGTAATAATTAAAAAACTAATTAATACTATAGATAAAGAAGGTCCTGTATTTCCTAAAAGAGTAAGAAGTAGATTTCCAGCAATTATATTAGCTGTTAATCGAACAGCTAAAGTTCCTGGTCGAATTACATTACTAATAGTTTCAATGCATACTATAAATGGCATTAAAATAGCTGCAGTTCCTTGAGGAACTAAATGAGCAAATATATGTTGAGTATTGTTAATTCATCCATATAATATAAAACATAATCATAAAGGAAGAGCTAGAGTTAGAGTTAAAGTTAATGACTTGTTCTTGTAAAAATATATGGAAACAATCCTATAAAATTATTAAATAAAATTTTAGAAAATAATGAAACGAAAATAAATGTAGCTTGCTCCTATAGGACCAAGTAGAGTCTTAAATTCCTTATGAAGTGTTAATAAAATATTATTTAAAAAAATGTGGTATCGAGATGGTATAAGTCAGTATATTGATGGAATTATTAAAATTCCTAAAAAAGTTCTTAATCAATTTAATGAAAGATTAAAAATACTTGATGAAGGGTCAAAAACAGAGAATAAATTTGTTATCATTTTCAATTTAATGACTTTGTTGAATGAGTTTTATTACTTAAATTTGATTTAGGTATTGAAGGAATATATGAATAGTAATTTATTACATTAAAAATTACAAATGTAATTGAAAAAATAATAAATAAGCTTAATCAACCAATTGGTGCTATTTGAGGGATTAAAAAATATTAATAAATTAATAATTTTAGTTTGACAAACTAATGTTATATTTTTAACTAATTTTTTCATTAGAAGTAAGTGCTAATTTACTATAAAATGGTTTAAGAGACCAGTACTTGCTTTCAGTCATCTAATGAAGAATTATTTTTAGAAATTCACTTAATAAAATAATTTACAGGAATACTTTCAATTACAATTGGTATGAAACTATGATTAGCTCCACAAATTTCTGAACATTGTCCATAGAATAAACCTGGTCGATTAATTAAGAAATTAGTTTGATTTAGACGACCAGGAGTACCATCAACCTTTACACCTAAAGCAGGAACAGTTCATGAATGAATTACATCAGCAGCAGTTACTAAAATTCGAATTTGAGAATTTATTGGTAAAACTACTCGATTATCTACATCTAATAAACGAAATCCGTCTACTGGTAATTCATTTGTAGGAATTATATAAGAATCAAATTCAACATTATTAAAATCTGAATATTCATAACTTCAATATCATTGATGACCAATAGCCTTTAAAGTTACTGATGGTTCATTAATTTCATCTAATAAGTATAATAATCGTAAAGAAGGGAAAGCAATGAATAATAAAATAATTGCAGGTAAAATAGTTCAAATAATTTCAATTGTTTGTCCATGTAATAAATAACGATTAACATATTTGTTAAAAAATAATGTAAACATTAAATATCCGACTAATACTGTAATTATTACTAAAATTATTAATGCATGATCATGAAAAAAAATTAATTGTTCTATTAATGGAGAAGAACTATCTTGTAAACCTAAATTTGCTCATGTTGACATTAGTTTCTAATAAAAGTAAAATACTTTATATATGAAGCTTAAATCCATTGCACTAATCTGCCATATTAGAAATTAGTTAGTAAAGGCAATTCATTATATCTGTGTTCAGCAGGTGGAGTATTTTGTAATCATTCAATTGATGAATTTAATTGAATTGGGAAAATTACTTGTCGTTGAGATACTAAACTTTCTCAGATAATATAGAATAAATATAAAATTCCTAATAATGAAATTGTTGAACCGATTGTTGAAATTACATTTCATGCTGTATAAGCATCAGGATAATCAGAATATCGTCGAGGTATTCCAGCTAATCCTAAGAAATGTTGAGGGAAGAATGTTAAATTTACTCCAATAAATATAATAACAAATTGACTTTTTAAAAGCTTATTATTTATAGTTAATCCAGTAAATAGAGGATATCAATGTACAAATCCTGCTATAATAGCAAATACAGCTCCTATAGAAAGTACATAATGGAAATGAGCAACTACATAATATGTATCATGTAAAATAATATCAACAGATGAGTTAGCTAATACTACCCCTGTTAAACCTCCTACAGTAAATAAGAATCCTAAAGCTCATAATTCCAGTAGGTACAGCAATAATTATTGTAGCTGAAGTGAAGTAAGCTCGAGTATCAACGTCTATTCCAACAGTAAATATGTGATGAGCTCATACAATAAATCCTAAAAGTCCAATTGCTAACATAGCATAAATTATTCCTAAAGAACCGAATGTTTCCTTCTTTCCTGATTCTTGACTAATAATATGAGAAATTATCCCAAATCCAGGTAAAATTAAAATATAAACTTCTGGATGCCCAAAGAATCAGAATAAGTGTTGATAAAGAATTGGATCAACTCCTCCAGCTGGATCAAAGAATGAAGTATTTAAATTTCGATCAGTTAATAGTATAGTAATAGCTCCAGCAAGAACAGGAAGAGATAATAATAATAATAATAATAATAATAATAATAATGCAGTAATTACAACTGATCATACAAATAAAGGTATTCGATCAAATGTAATTCCTGTTGATCGTATGTTAATTACAGTTGTAATAAAATTTACTGCTCCTAAAATTGAAGAAATTCCTGCTAAGTGAAGAGAGAAAATAGCTAAATCAACTGAAGCTCCACCATGAGCAATAATTGATGATAAAGGTGGATAAACAGTTCAACCTGTTCCAGCTCCCTTTTCTACTATACTTCTTACTAATAATAGAGTTAATGCAGGAGGTAATAATCAAAAACTTATATTATTCATTCGAGGGAATGCTATATCTGGAGCTCCTAATATTAAAGGAACTAATCAATTTCCAAACCCTCCAATTATAATAGGTATTACTATAAAGAAAATTATAATAAAAGCATGAGCTGTTACAATAACATTATAAATTTGATCGTCTCCAATTAGAGCACCAGGGTGTCCTAATTCAGCTCGAATTAAAATTCTTAATGATGTTCCTACTATACCAGATCATGCTCCAAATATAAAATATAAAGTACCAATATTTTATGATTAGTAGAAAATAACCATTGTTGCGATTAAATGGCTGAAGTTTAGGCAATAGATTGTAAATTTATTTATGAGAATTTTTCTCTTTAATCAATTAGCTTTATAGTCAATAATGACATTAGACTGCAATTCTAAAGGAGTAATAGATTTACTAAGGCTTAAAAGATTATTCTTATATTGATAGCTTTGAAGGCTATTAGTTTATTTAACTTAAAGCCTTAAAAAAAGAAATATAAGGAAGATGTTAAAAATAACCCAAAAGTTGAAATATAAGAAAAAGTTAATAAAAGCTTTATATTTGAAGACTTATAGTATGAAAATGTTATTCAACTATTTTCATAATAGTTTAATATAAAAGCACTATAACATAATCGAATATAAAAATATTAAGTTATTAATGTTATTATTACTATAAAAGTTAATAAAAATAATTGATTATTTATAGTTAAAGATTGAATTACAAATATTTTTGGTAAGAATCCTAAAAATGGGGGTAATCCTCCTAATGAAAGAAGATTAAAAAATAAGAAAAATTTAATTCTTTTTTCATGAAAAAATAAAGAAAATAATTGATTAATATAAGAAATTTTAAACATATTAAATATTAACACTATTGAAATGTTAAAAATGTGTAAAATAAAAAATATACTAGTCAAATATTTCTATTATATATTGCAGCTAATATTCATCCTAAATGATTAATTGAAGAATAAGCTATTAATTTACGTAAAGAAGTTTGATTTAAACCTCCTAATGCACCAATTAAACTTGATAAAATAATTCTGATA
Organism: Musca domestica; assembly: GCF_030504385.1. NCBI lineage: Eukaryota > Metazoa > Arthropoda > Insecta > Diptera > Muscidae > Musca > Musca domestica. The sequence goes on from NW_026712346.1 coordinate 9,241,782, forward strand.
ATAATTAATGGCTTAAAAATTACATAAGAAATTAATATTAACGGAGCAATTTTTTGTCAAGTTATTAAAATTAATGCATTAATTCATGACAATCCTTCTATTACATTAGGAAATCAAATCTATTATTAAAATAGTTAAAAATATAATTTTTGATGAATTATTAAAAATTAAAAAGAAAAGGATTAGAACCTTTATAAATGGGGTATGAGCCCAGTAGCTTAATTAGCTTATCTTTTTATAATATATATATTTTGGTGTACGATGCACAAAAGTTTTTGATACTTTTAGAAATAGTTTAATTCTATTAAATATAATGAATGTAATATTAATTACATAATTTACCCTATCAAGGTAACCCTTTTATCAGGCAATTCATTCAATGCAATGAGGCTCTTTTTTTTATATATATTTATACATAATTTTTGAGAAAAATTTATAATTTTTTTTATTAATTAATGAATTTATATAATTAAAAATAGTAATTTTTAGATTTTAAGTATTAATGTATATGGATAATTTTTTATTTTTTTTTTTTAAATAAGCAAAAAATTAATTTAGATAACTAATTTATGCATAAAGATATATATATATATATATATATATATATATATATATATATATATATATATATATATATATATATATAAAATTATAAAATTATATATAAAATTATATAAAATTATATACTATATAAAATTACATATTAATACAAATCTTATATTATAATAATAGGGAAATATAATTATATAAATTATATAATAATATATATTTTATTTATGTAATTACTTATTAATATATAAATTATTTATATATTGTATACTATATATTAGACATTAGATAACCATTAATAGATAAATACCTGAATAATCAAGATTAATCGTACTATTATGCTTAATTGGATGGTTGTGAATTTTTTTTTTTTTTGATTTGGATTAATATTCATCTATTAATTAATTAAATATTTATTAATATATATATAGATACCTAGATTAATATCTATCTATTAATAAATTAAATATTTATATATATATATAGATGTATATATAATATAATATATATAATATAGTATATAGACTAAATTTCAGATTTTGTAATGCTCAATATAAAAATAGAGACCTATTATTGTACAAATTATATATTAATAAAAATAATATATAATTTTTAAAAAATTTTTTTAAAAAAAAAATTCGAGATTTTTTTAAAAAAATTAAAAATCTAAAAATTTAAATTTTGATTTATTTTTATAAAAAATTTTTTTTAAAAATTTAATTTTGATTTATTTCATAAAATATAATTAAATTTATATTTATAAATTATTTGTCTACTATATTTAATTATTCATTAAATTATTATATTTAAAAAATTTTTTTATTTTTTTTTTTATAAAAAATTATTAAAATATAATTATATTAGGGGATATAATTGGTTTTTTTTTATGTTAAAAATAACATTTATTTTATATTATTAATATTTTATAAAATTAAATAGGGGTATATTTTATAAAATATTAATTATAAATAAATTTATTAATGTTTTTTATTTAAACGTTTGTTTATTAGTGGAGAACGATGGTAATGTTTACCAGGGGGTAAGGCAGGGAATACCTAGGTTTCGGAAAGAGCCACCAATCCTCATCAGTTCCCTTGTTTTTGTCTGGGATATTCTCCCCAGAAGTTATTTTAAAAATAACTTCTATGACAAAAAACATATTTTTACCCAAGTGACGAGATCGTAAGCTCAATAGAAGAGGAACCAAAGAATTAAATAAAACTAAAATTCTCTTGGAAAGTCTTCTAAATCTTACAACCGCACTTATAAACATTTACATCAACAAAAACCCCTTCGTCGACCGTGCCTTGTCTATTAATAGAACAGTGTAGCTTGTTTGTTCGGGATACCGTAGTATTTTGTTGTTGCAAAATGGTCTGGCTTTATCCCTTTATTGTTGGTTTTATAAAAACAACGTTTGTTTATTAGTGGAGAACGATGGTAATGTTTACCAGGGGGTAAGGCAGGGAATACCTAGGTTTCGGAAAGAGCCACCAATCCTCATCAGTTCCCTTGTTTTTGTCTGGGATATTCTCCCCAGAAGTTATTTTAAAAATAACTTCTATGACAAAAAACATATTTTTACCCAAGTGACGAGATCGTAAGCTCAATAGAAGAGGAACCAAAGAATTAAATAAAACTAAAATTCTCTTGGAAAGTCTTCTAAATCTTACAACCGCACTTATAAACATTTACATCTTTCTCCACTTGTTATGCTTTCGTTCAGCCTGAACGAAGTAGCATAACCATGTAAGTTGGTTTTGTCTGTTACAACAAAAACCCCTTCGTCGACCGTGCCTTGTCTATTAATAGAACAGTGTGGCTTGTTTGTTCGGGATACCGTAGTATTTTGTTGTTGCAAAATGGTCTGGCTTTATCCCTTTATTGTTGGTTTTATAAAAACAACGTTTGTTTATTAGTGGAGAACGATGGTAATGTTTACCAGGGGGTAAGGCAGGGAATACCTAAGTTTCGGAAAGAGCCACCAATCCTCATCAGTTCCCTTGTTTTTGTCTGGGATATTCTCCCCAGAAGTTATTTTAAAAATAACTTCTATGACAAAAAACATATTTTTACCCAAGTGACGAGATCGTAAGCTCAATAGAAGAGGAACCAAAGAATTAAATAAAACTAAAATTCTCTTGGAAAGTCTTCTAAATCTTACAACCGCACTTATAAACATTTACATCTTTCTCCACTTGTTATGCTTTCGTTCAGCCTGAACGAAGTAGCATAACCATGTAAGTTGGTTTTGTCTGTTACAACAAAAACCCCTTCGTCGATCGTGCCTTGTCTATTAATAGAACAGTGTGGCTTGTTTGTTCGGGATACCGTAGTATGCTACTTCGTTCAGGCTGAACGAAAGCATAACAAGTGGAGAAAGATGTAAATGTTTATAAGTGCGGTTGTAAGATTTAGAAGACTTTCCAAGAGAATTTTAGTTTTATTTAATTCTTTGGTTCCTCTTCTATTGAGCTTACGATCTCGTCACTTGGGTAAAAAGATGTTTTTTTGTCATAGAAGTTATTTTTAAAATAACTTCTGGGGAGAAAATCCCAGACAAAAACAAGGGAACTGATGAGGATTGGTGGCTCTTTCCGAAACCTAGGTATTCCCTGCCTTACCCCCTGGTAAACATTACCATCGTTCTCCACTAATAAACAAACGTTGTTTTTATAAAACCAACAATAAAGGGATAAAGCCAGACCATTTTGCAACAACAAAATACTACGGTATCCCGAACAAACAAGCCACACTGTTCTATTAATAGACAAGGCACGGTCGACGAAGGGGTTTTTGTTGTAACAGACAAAACCAACTTACGTGGTTATGCTACTTCGTTCAGGCTGAACGAAAGCATAACAAGTGGAGAAAGATGTAAATGTTTATAAGTGCGGTTGTAAGATTTAGAAGACTTTCCAAGAGAATTTTAGTTTTATTTAATTCTTTGGTTCCTCTTCTATTGAGCTTACGATCTCGTCACTTGGGTAAAAATATGTTTTTTGTCATAGAAGTTATTTTTAAAATAACTTCTGGGGAGAATATCCCAGACAAAAACAAGGGAACTGATGAGGATTGGTGGCTCTTTCCGAAACCTAGGTATTCCCTGCCTTACCCCCTGGTAAACATTACCATCGTTCTCCACTAATAAACAAACGTTGTTTTTATAAAACCAACAATAAAGGGATAAAGCCAGACCATTTTGCAACAACAAAATACTACGGTATCCCGAACAAACAAGCCACACTGTTCTATTAATAGACAAGGCACGGTCGACGAAGGGGTTTTTGTTGTAACAGACAAAACCAACTTACATGGTTATGCTACTTCGTTCAGGCTGAACGAAAGCATAACAAGTGGAGAAAGATGTAAATGTTTATAAGTGCGGTTGTAAGATTTAGAAGACTTTCCAAGAGAATTTTAGTTTTATTTAATTCTTTGGTTCCTCTTCTATTGAGCTTACGATCTCGTCACTTGGGTAAAAATATGTTTTTTGTCATAGAAGTTATTTTTAAAATAACTTCTGGGGAGAATATCCCAGACAAAAACAAGGGAACTGATGAGGATTGGTGGCTCTTTCCGAAACCTAGGTATTCCCTGCCTTACCCCCTGGTAAACATTACCATCGTTCTCCACTAATAAACAAACGTTGTTTTTATAAAACCAACAATAAAGGGATAAAGCCAGACCATTTTGCAACAACAAAATACTACGGTATCCCGAACAAACAAGCCACACTGTTCTATTAATAGACAAGGCACGGTCGACGAAGGGGTTTTTGTTGTAACAGACAAAACCAACTTACATGGTTATGCTACTTCGTTCAGGCTGAACGAAAGCATAACAAGTGGAGAAAGATGTAAATGTTTATAAGTGCGGTTGTAAGATTTAGAAGACTTTCCAAGAGAATTTTAGTTTTATTTAATTCTTTGGTTCCTCTTCTATTGAGCTTACGATCTCGTCACTTGGGTAAAAATATGTTTTTTGTCATAGAAGTTATTTTTAAAATAACTTCTGGGGAGAATATCCCAGACAAAAACAAGGGAACTGATGAGGATTGGTGGCTCTTTCCGAAACCTAGGTATTCCCTGCCTTACCCCCTGGTAAACATTACCATCGTTCTCCACTAATAAACAAACGTTGTTTTTATAAAACCAACAATAAAGGGATAAAGCCAGACCATTTTGCAACAACAAAATACTACGGTATCCCGAACAAACAAGCCACACTGTTCTATTAATAGACAAGGCACGGTCGACGAAGGGGTTTTTGTTGTAACAGACAAAACCAACTTACATGGTTATGCTACTTCGTTCAGGCTGAACGAAAGCATAACAAGTGGAGAAAGATGTAAATGTTTATAAGTGCGGTTGTAAGATTTAGAAGACTTTCCAAGAGAATTTTAGTTTTATTTAATTCTTTGGTTCCTCTTCTATTGAGCTTACGATCTCGTCACTTGGGTAAAAATATGTTTTTTGTCATAGAAGTTATTTTTAAAATAACTTCTGGGGAGAATATCCCAGACAAAAACAAGGGAACTGATGAGGATTGGTGGCTCTTTCCGAAACCTAGGTATTCCCTGCCTTACCCCCTGGTAAACATTACCATCGTTCTCCACTAATAAACAAACGTTGTTTTTATAAAACCAACAATAAAGGGATAAAGCCAGACCATTTTGCAACAACAAAATACTACGGTATCCCGAACAAACAAGCCACACTGTTCTATTAATAGACAAGGCACGGTCGACGAAGGGGTTTTTGTTGTAACAGACAAAACCAACTTACATGGTTATGCTACTTCGTTCAGGCTGAACGAAAGCATAACAAGTGGAGAAAGATGTAAATGTTTATAAGTGCGGTTGTAAGATTTAGAAGACTTTCCAAGAGAATTTTAGTTTTATTTAATTCTTTGGTTCCTCTTCTATTGAGCTTACGATCTCGTCACTTGGGTAAAAATATGTTTTTTGTCATAGAAGTTATTTTTAAAATAACTTCTGGGGAGAATATCCCAGACAAAAACAAGGGAACTGATGAGGATTGGTGGCTCTTTCCGAAACCTAGGTATTCCCTGCCTTACCCCCTGGTAAACATTACCATCGTTCTCCACTAATAAACAAACGTTGTTTTTATAAAACCAACAATAAAGGGATAAAGCCAGACCATTTTGCAACAACAAAATACTACGGTATCCCGAACAAACAAGCCACACTGTTCTATTATTAATAATTCTAATTTTTATGTTTTAATTTAAATTTTTAAATTTTAAATAATTTTAAAAATTTTTATAAATTAAGTTTAAAGTTTTATTTTAGCTTAAAAATTTATTATTAGTTTAATTTATATGTAAATTTTTGTATGAATTTTTATTTATTTTAATAATAAATAAAATAATTTATATTCGCAGCAATTAGTATTATTAATTAGAGAAATCTAGAAATAGTAATATTAAAGAGTATTGGCTAAATTTGTGCCAGCAGCCGCGGTTATACGAATAATGCAAATAAATTTTTTCAGTAAAAGTTAAATTGTTTAATTTAAAATAAAATATAATTTAATAGGTGAAATTTTTATTGTTTGTTTTATTGTTTTTTAAATAATTAATAGAAGCTTAAAAATTTTAATAATAAACTAGGATTAGATACCCTATTATTTAAAATGTAAAAGGAATTACTTAGGTAGTAGTAGTTATGTTCTTGAAACTTAAAAAATTTGGCGGTATTTTAGTCTATTCAGAGGAACCTGTTCTGTAATCGATAATCCACGATGGACCTTACTTAAATTTGTTTAGTTTATATACCGTCGTTATTAGAATATTTTATAAGAATGTTAATTTTCAAAATTTTATAAAAGAAAATATATCAGATCAAGGTGTAGCTTATATTTAAGTAGAAATGGGTTACAATAAATTTATTTAAACGAATATAAATTTGAAATGTTTATTGAAGGTGGATTTGATAGTAAAATTGTAAAGATTAATAATTTGATTTTAGCTCTAAAATATGTACACATCGCCCGTCACTCTTATTACTAAGATAAGATAAGTCGTAACATAGTAGATGTACTGGAAAGTGTATCTAGAAAGCAATTTAAAGCTTATTCAGTAAAGCATTTCATTTACATTGAAAAGATTTTTGTGCAAATCAAAATAAATTGATTAGATTTTATTTATTAATTTTTATTGTTTTTTATCTATTTTATTAAAAATAATTATAAAGTGATTATGTTTTAGTATTTTATAAAGAAAAAATAAATTTAATTATAGTGAATTAGTATTGTGAAAGAAAATTGAAATAATTTGAAAAATTATTATTTTAAAAGAAAATTTAATTTATTGTACCTTGTGTATCAGGGTTTATCAAATAAAAATTAAATATTTAATTTTCTCGATTTTAAAAGAGTTAATATATTATGAAAGTTAATGTGGCAAAATTATTTTTAATAATATATTAGAAATGAAATGTTATTCGTTTTTAAAGGTATCTAGTTCTTTAAGAAATAAATTTAATTTAGAAATTTTATATTATTTAGTTAGTTAAATTAATTAAATAATTATTTAATTTTAATATTTTATGGGATAAGCTGTAAAATAAATTATTAAAAATATTTAAATAATATAATAAATATAGATTTAGAAATAGTTATTATTAGCAAAAGTGTTATAATTTATTTTATAAATGTTATTTATTTATTTAAATTTTAATTTTTTATTAAAGTATTCATTTTAATTTTAAAAATGAAGGAATAATGATAAAATTAGTATATATTTATGTATAAATAAGTTTATATGAAAAGTTTTTATAAAGAACTCGGCAAAATTAATGTTCGCCTGTTTAACATTTTTGAATTATTTAAAAAGTCTAACCTGCCCACTGAATTATTTTAAATGGTCGCAGTATCCTAACTGTGCAAAGGTAGCATAATCATTAGTCTTTTAATTGAAGGCTGGTATGAATGGTTGGACGAGATATTAACTGTTTCATAAAAATTTATAATAGAATTTTATTTTTTAGTCAAAAAGCTAAAATAAATTTAAAAGACGAGAAGACCCTATAAATCTTTATATTTAGATAATTACAATTTTGTGGATTTTTTTTGTTGTGATTGTTGATAATATTTTATTGGGGTGATATTAAAATTTAAAAAACTTTTAATTAATTAAATCATTAATTTATGAATAATTGATCCGTTATTAACGATTAAAAATTTAAGTTACTTTAGGGATAACAGCGTAATTTTTTTTGGAGAGTTCATATCGATAAAAAAGATTGCGACCTCGATGTTGGATTAAGAGATATATTTTGGTGTAGCCGCTAAAATGTTAAGTCTGTTCGACTTTTAAATTCTTACATGATCTGAGTTCAAACCGGTGTAAGCCAGGTTGGTTTCTATCTTTAAAAAATTAAAATATTTCAGTACGAAAGGACCTAATATTTGATAAATTATTATTTTTATAATTAAATATAATTAATTTACTATTTTTACAGATTAGTGCAATAAATTTAGAATTTATATATGTAATTTATATTACAAATAGTACATGTTTTATTTAGAAAATTTATTATTCATTATTGGTAGTTTATTATTAGTAATTTGTGTTTTAGTAAGAGTTGCATTTTTGACACTTTTAGAACGAAAGGTATTAGGTTATATTCAAATTCGTAAGGGACCTAATAAGGTAGGAATTATAGGAATTCCTCAACCTTTTTGTGATGCAATTAAATTATTTACTAAGGAACAAACTTATCCTTTATTATCAAATTATATTTCTTATTATTTTTCTCCTATTTTTTCATTATTTTCGTCTTTATTGGTATGAATGTGTATACCTTTATTTATTAAATTATTTTCTTTTAATTTAGGTTTATTATTTTTTTTATGTTGTACAAGTTTAGGAGTATATACTGTAATAATTGCTGGTTGATCTTCAAATTCTAATTATGCTTTATTAGGAGGTTTACGAGCTGTTGCTCAAACTATTTCTTATGAAGTAAGATTAGCTTTAGTATTATTAAGTTTTATTTTTTTAATTGGGGGTTATAATATATTAATATTTTATAAGTATCAATTATTTATTTGATTTTTATTTTTAATGTTTCCAATAGCATTAGTTTGATTTAGAATTTCATTAGCTGAAACAAATCGTACACCTTTTGATTTTGCTGAAGGTGAATCGGAATTAGTTTCTGGATTTAATATTGAATATAGAAGAGGAGGATTTGCATTAATTTTTTTGGCTGAATATGCAAGTATTTTATTTATAAGAATATTATTTTGTGTAATATTTTTAGGATGTGATGTGTTTTCTTTTTCTTTTTATTTAAAGTTAACATTTGTTTCTTTTATATTTATTTGAGTTCGTGGAACTTTACCTCGATTCCGTTATGATAAATTAATATATTTAGCTTGAAAAAGATTTTTACCTTTTTCGTTAAATTTTTTATTATTTTTTGTAGGATTTAAGATTTTTTTATTATATTAATTATAGTGAATTTTATTTAGTAAAAGTTAATAGAAAATTAGATTTCTATCTTATGTTTTCAAAACATATGCTTATGTTCAAGCTCATTAACTAATTTAATAAATTATCTCATCACTTTGTTACTAAAGGATTAAATAAGAAATAAGAGAAATAAACTATTGTTAAAATTTGACCAACTAAAACATAAGGAGCTTCAACTGGTCGAGCACCAATTCATGTTAATAAAATAACTGTAACTACTATTGTTCAGAATATAATTTTATTAATTGGATAAAATTGGATTCCTCGGAACTTTCTTAAGGGATAGAAAGGTAGAATTGCTAAAATTGCAATTGATAAAACTAATGCAATTACTCCACCTAATTTATTTGGAATAGATCGAAGAATAGCATAAGCAAATAAAAAGTATCATTCAGGTTGAATATGAACAGGTGTAACTAAAGGATTAACAGGGATAAAATTATCTGGATCTCCTAATAAGTATGGATTAATTAATACTAATAAAATTAAAATTATTGTTATAATAATAAATCCAACGATATCCTTATAAGTAAAATAAGGATGGAAAGGAATTTTATCAATATTAGAATTTAATCCAATAGGATTATTTGAACCTGTTTCATGTAAAAATAATAAATGAATTATTGTTATTGCTAATACAATAAAAGGTAAAATAAAGTGGAAAGTGAAAAATCGAGTTAAAGTTGCATTGTCTACAGCAAATCCTCCTCAAACTCATTGTACTAAGTCAATTCCTAAATAAGGAATAGCTGATAATAAATTAGTAATAACTATTGCTCCTCAGAAAGATATTTGTCCTCAAGGAAGAACATATCCTATAAAAGCTGTTCCTATAACTAGAAATAAAATAATTACTCCTACTAGTCAAGTTGGTGTATATAAATATGATCCATAATATATTCCTCGTCCTACATGTAGATAAATGCAAATAAAGAAAAATGATGCACCATTAGCATGTAAAGTTCGTAATAATCAACCATAATTAACGTCTCGACAAATATGATTCACTCTATTAAATGCTAAATTAATATCTGCTGTATATTGTATAGAAAGAAATAATCCAGTTAAAATTTGAATAATTAAACATAAACCTAATAATGATCCGAAATTTCATCATGATGAAATATTACTTGGAGCAGGTAGGTCTACTAGTGCATTATTTGCAATACTTAAAATTGGATGTTTAAGTCGTAAAGGTTTGTTCATTAGTTAATTAAATATTGGTCGTAAAGGTCCCTTAAATAAATTAGTAACTTTTACTACTGCAATTAATGTAATTAATAAATAATTTATTAATAAAATTGTTAATAAATTAGTTGGATAATTATATAATTTGTTTAAAGAAAGAGAATTTTCTATTATATATGAATTTAAATTAGAAATTGATTGAATTTCTATATTAGAATAATTTAATAGAATTCTTTTGTCAATAAAATATAATGAAATAATTATAATAAAAAAATAGAAACTGATGAAATCAAAATTTTTGAAGAAAATGTAAATATTTCATTTGAAGCTAAAGAAGTTACATAAATGAATAGAACTAGTATTCCTCCTAAAAATACTAAAAATAAAATATAAGAAAATCAAAATGTTTTAGTTATTAATCCTGAAATTATTGAAACTAAAATAGTTTGAATAAGTAAGGTTAATCCTATAGCTAATGGATTTTTAATATTTATAATAATAAAATTAAAAATAAATAGAAGAGTTATTAAAATTCATTGTATAATATCAAGAAATAGTTTAATTAAAATATTAATTTTGGGGATTAATGATAAAGAAATTTCTTTTTTCTTGAAGTTTTAAAAGAGTAACTCTTATTTTTGGTTTACAAGACCAATGTTTTTATTAAACTATTAAAACTAATGTTAATAATTTTAAATTGATGTTTACCTCGAATTTTATTTATTATAGGAGTATTTACTTTTGTTTCTAATCGAAAGCATTTATGGTCTATATTATTAAGATTAGAATATATTGTTTTAAGATTATTTCTTTTATTATTTGTATATTTAAATATATATAATTATGAGAATTTTTTTAGAATAATATTTTTAACTTTTAGAGTATGTGAAGGTGCTTTAGGTCTTTCAATTTTAGTTTCAATAATTCGTACACATGGAAATGATTATTTTCAAAGATTTAATGTATTACAATGTTAAAAATTATTTTTATAGTTTTATTTTTATTTCCTTTATGTTTTATTAAAAATTCATATTGAATGGTTCAAAGTTTTTTATTTTTTATTTCTTTTATTTTTATTTTAATAAATATATATTCAAATTATTTTATATCAATTTCTTATATATTTGGTTCAGATATAATTTCTTATGGGTTAATTTTATTAAGATTGTGAATTGTTTCTTTAATATTAATAGCAAGAGAATCAGTGTTCAAATATAATAAATATGTAAATTTATTTTTATTTAATATTATTTTATTATTATTAATATTAGTATTAACTTTTAGAAGTATAAGTTTATTTATATTTTATTTATTTTTTGAAAGTAGTTTAATTCCTACTTTATTTTTAATTTTAGGTTGAGGTTATCAACCTGAACGGTTACAAGCGGGAGTATATTTATTATTTTATACATTGTTAGTTTCTTTACCAATATTAATTGGTATTTTTTATTTATATAAGGTAACAAATACCATAAATTTTTATTTATTAAATAATTATATATTTAATTATGAAATTTTATATTTTTCTTTAGTTATAGCATTTTTAGTAAAAATACCAATATTTTTAGTTCATTTGTGATTACCAAAGGCTCATGTAGAAGCTCCAGTTTCTGGTTCAATAATTTTAGCTGGAATTATATTAAAGTTAGGAGGTTATGGTTTATTACGAGTATTTCCTTTTTTACAATTATTAGGGCTTAAATTTAATTTTATTTGAATTAGAATTAGATTAGTTGGAGGAGTATTAGTAAGTTTAACATGTTTAGGTCAAACTGATTTAAAGGCTTTAATTGCTTATTCTTCAGTTGCTCATATAGGAATTGTCTTAGCTGGGTTAATAACTATAACATATATAGGAATATGTGGTTCTTATACTTTAATAATTGCTCATGGATTATGTTCTTCTGGATTATTTTGTTTAGCAAATATTTCTTATGAACGATTAGGAAGACGAAGTTTATTAATTAATAAGGGTCTATTAAATTTTATACCTTCAATGGCTTTATGATGATTTTTATTAAGTTCTGCTAATATAGCAGCTCCTCCTACTTTAAATTTATTAGGAGAAATTTCTTTAATTAATAGAATTGTTAGTTGATCTTGATTAACAATACTAATGTTATCTTTATTGTCTTTTTTTAGAGCTGCTTATACATTATATTTATAGCTTATAGACAACATTATTTTCTGGAGTTTATTCTTTTAGAGGAGGAAAGATTCGAGAATATTTATTATTATTTTTACATTGATTTCCTTTAAATTTATTAATTTTAAAGGGGGATATATGTATGTTATGATTATAATTATTTAAATAGTTTAATAAAAATATTGATTTGTGGTGTCAATGATAAGATAAAAATCTTTTTAAATCGTGAAATATTTATCAATTTGTTCAATTAGATTCATTAGTTTATTTTTAGAATAATTTAATAGAATTCTTTTTTCAATAAAATATAATGAAATAATTATAATAAAAAAATAGAAACTGATGAAATCAAAATTTTTGAAGAAAATGTAAATATTTAATTTGAAGCTAAAGAAGTTACATAAATGAATAGAACTAGTATTCCTCCTAAAAATAATAAAAATAAAATATAAGAAAATCAAAATGTTTTAGTTATTAATCCTGAAATTATTGAAACTAAAATAGTTTGAATAAGTAAGGTTAATCCTATAGCTAATGGATTTTTAATATTTATAATAATAAAATTAAAAATAAATAGAAGAGTTATTAAAATTCATTGTATAATATCAAGAAATAGTTTAATTAAAATATTAATTTTGGGGATTAATGATAAAGAAATTTCTTTTTTCTTGAAGTTTTGAAAGAGTAACTCTTATTTTTGGTTTACAAGACCAATGTTTTTATTAAACTATTAAAACTAATGTTAATAATTTTAAATTGATGTTTACCTAGAATTTTATTTATTATAGGAGTATTTACTTTTGTTTCTAATCGAAAGCATTTATTATCTATATTATTAAGATTAGAATATATTGTTTTAAGATTATTTCTTTTATTATTTGTATATTTAAATATATATAATTATGAGAATTTTTTTAGAATAATATTTTTAACTTTTAGAGTATGTGAAGGTGCTTTAGGTCTTTCAATTTTAGTTTCAATAATTCGTAAACATGGAAATGATTATTTTCAAAGATTTAATGTATTACAATGTTAAAAATTATTTTTATAGTTTTATTTTTATTTCCTTTATGTTTTATTAAAAATTCATATTGAATGGTTCAAAGTTTTTTATTTTTTATTTCTTTTATTTTTATTTTAATAAATATATATTCAAATTATTTTATATCAATTTCTTATATATTTGGTTCAGATATAATTTCTTATGGGTTAATTTTATTAAGATTGTGAATTGTTTCTTTAATATTAATAGCAAGAGAATCAGTGTTCAAATATAATAATTATGTAAATTTATTTTTATTTAATATTATTTTATTATTATTAATATTAGTATTAACTTTTAGAAGTATAAGTTTATTTATATTTTATTTATTTTTTTGAAAGTAGTTTAATTCCTACTTTATTTTTAATTTTAGGTTGAGGTTATCAACCTGAACGGTTACAAGCGGGAGTATATTTATTATTTTATACATTGTTAGTTTCTTTACCAATATTAATTGGTATTTTTTATTTATATAAGGTAACAAATACTATAAATTTTTATTTATTAAATAATTATATATTTAATTATGAAATTTTATATTTTTCTTTAGTTATAGCATTTTTAGTAAAAATACCAATATTTTTAGTTCATTTGTGATTACCAAAGGCTCATGTAGAAGCTCCAGTTTCTGGTTCAATAATTTTAGCTGGAATTATATTAAAGTTAGGAGGTTATGGTTTATTACGAGTATTTCCTTTTTTACAATTATTAGGGCTTAAATTTAATTTTATTTGAATTAGAATTAGATTAGTTGGAGGAGTATTAGTAAGTTTAACATGTTTATGTCAAACTGATTTAAAGGCTTTAATTGCTTATTCTTCATTTGCTCATATAGGAATTGTCTTAGCTGGGTTAATAACTATAACATATATAGGAATATGTGGTTCTTATACTTTAATAATTGCTCATGGATTATGTTCTTCTGGATTATTTTGTTTAGCAAATATTTCTTATGAACGATTAGGAAGACGAAGTTTATTAATTAATAAAGGTCTATTAAATTTTATACCTTCAATGGCTTTATGATGATTATTATTAAGTTCTGCTAATATAGCAGCTCCTCCTACTTTAAATTTATTAGGAGAAATTTCTTTAATTAATAGAATTGTTAGTTGATCTTGATTAACAATACTAATGTTATCTTTATTGTCTTTTTTTAGAGCTGCTTATACATTATATTTATAGCTTATAGACAACATGGAAAGTTATTTTCTGGAGTTTATTCTTTTAGAGGAGGAAAGATTCGAGAATATTTATTATTATTTTTACATTGATTTCCTTTAAATTTATTAATTTTAAAGGGGGATATATGTATGTTATGATTATAATTATTTAAATAGTTTAATAAAAATATTGATTTGTGGTGTCAATGATAAGATAAAAATCTTTTTAAATCGTGAAATATTTATCAATTTGTTCAATTAGATTCATTAGTTTATTTTTTTTAGACTTTTGTCATTTACTATAGGATTAATTTTTATTATAAATGATTTTACAATTTTTATTGAATGAGAAGTTGTTTCTATAAATTCTTTAATAACTGTAATAACAATTTTATTAGATTGAATAAGATTAATTTTTATGTCTTTTGTATTAATAATTTCTTCTTTAGTTATTTATTATAGAAAGGAATATATAGAAAGAGATTATAAGATTAATCGATTTATTATATTAGTATTAATATTTGTAACTTCAATAATATTATTAATTATTAGTCCAAATTTAATTAGAATTTTATTAGGTTGAGATGGATTAGGGTTAGTTTCTTATTGTTTAGTAATTTATTTTCAAAATATTAAGTCATATAATGCTGGTATATTAACTGCTTTATCAAATCGAATTGGAGATGTAGCTTTATTATTAGTAATTGCTTGAATATTAAATTATGGTAGTTGAAATTATATTTTTTATTTAGATGTAATGCAATCTGATAGAGAAATGTTAATTGTTGGAATATTAGTAATATTAGCTGCAATAACAAAAAGTGCACAGATTCCATTTTCTTCTTGATTACCAGCTGCAATAGCAGCTCCTACCCCAGTGTCGGCTTTAGTTCATTCTTCAACTTTAGTAACAGCTGGAGTTTATTTATTAATTCGATTTAATATTGTATTAAGAACAAGTTGAATGGGTAATTTATTATTATTATTATCAGGTTTAACAATATTTATAGCTGGATTAGGCGCTAATTATGAGTTTGATTTAAAGAAGATTATCGCTTAATCTACTTTAAGACAATTAGGTTTAATAATAAGAATTTTATCTATAGGTTATTATAAATTAGCTTTTTTTCATTTATTAACTCATGCTTTATTTAAGGCTTTATTATTTATATGTGCAGGAGCAATTATTCATAACATGAATAATAATCAAGATATTCGTTTAATGGGAAGTTTAAGATTAATAATACCATTAACTTCTTCTTGATTTAATGTTGCAAATTTAGCATTATGTGGAATACCATTTTTAGCAGGATTTTACTCAAAGGATTTAATTTTGGAAATAGTATCATTTTCTTATATTAATTTATTTTCTTTTTTTCTATATTTTTTTTCAACAGGGTTAACAGTATGTTATTCTTTTCGATTAGTTTATTATTCAATAACTGGAGATTCTAATTTTTCTTCTTTAAATATACTTAATGATGAAGGTTGAGTAATATTAAAGAGTATAATAGGTTTATTAATTTTAAGAATTGTAGGAGGAAGTATATTAAGTTGATTAATTTTTCCTACTCCGGAAGTTATTATTTTACCTTTAAATTTAAAGTTATTGACTTTATTTGTATGTATTATTGGTGGTTTAATAGGTTATTTAATTTCTAATGTATCTTTTTTTTATAAATAAGGCTTTAAGAAATTATAATTTTTCTTATTTTTTAGGTTCAATATGATTTATACCTTATATTTCTACGTATGGAATTATTAATTATCCTTTAATTTTAGGTAAAATAAGAATTAAATCATTTGACCAAGGTTGGTCTGAATATTTTGGGGGTCAACAAATTTATTACAATTTAATTAAAAATTCTCAGTTAAATCAAATATTACAAAATAATAATTTAAAAATTTATTTATTAAGTTTTATTTTTTGAATTGTAATTTTATACATATATATAATTTGTTTCTATTCAAATAGCTTATATTTAGAGTATGACACTGAAGATGTTAGGGAGATTAATTAATCTTTGAATATACTGATTTATTTTAAGTAATTTATAAAATAAAATTATTTAATTTTACAATGAAAATGTAATGTTTTTATTAAACTATATACATAGAAGTATAAATGGAATTTAACCATTAAAAGAAAAAAGTTAGCAGCTTTTACTTGAACATCATACTTCCTTAATTGGAGTTTAGAACTCAATTCTATCATTAACAGTGATAAGCCGCTTGTTGGCTTCAATTAATTATTTAAAAGAATAAGGGTAAATTTACCTAAGATTAGGTCGAAACTAATTGCAATATATCGCTTCATATTCAAGGTAGATTGAAAATTCAATACTTTTTGAATGCAAATCAAATGTTATAATTAACTACAACCCTATTTAGTTTGATCAATTTAATATTCCTTGATTTCATTCATGATAAAGTCCTAATAATAGAATTAAAACAAAAATAATAGACGTAATTGTTCAGCATATAATATTTGAAAATTTAATAATTAAAATAATTGGTAAAATTAATGCAATTTCTACGTCAAAAATTAAAAAAAAATTAGTAATTAAAAAAAATTGAAGTGAAAAAGGTAAACGAGATGATGATTTTGGGTCAAATCCACATTCGAACGGTGAAGCTTTTTCACGATCTACAATTGTTTTTTTAGATAAAATTGAATCTAAAAGTATTACTACTATAGAAATTAATAGAAGGATTGAACTAATTGTTAAAATTGAAAAAATTATCTATACTATTAATAATAGACCATATGATTGGAAGTCAAATATACTTTTTATACTATATAGATAATAAATTATCCTCCTCATCAGTAAATAGATACATAAAGGAATAATCAAACAATATCAACAAAATGTCAATATCAAGCAGCAGCTTCAAATCCAAAGTGGTGATTGTTTAATTTCAAACTGAATTTTCATTAAATTGCGTTAATATTACATATTTGTAACACGGGTGATTTTTCTCCTCCTTAGATAATGTCTACTACCTCTTAATACGACTTTGTACTTCGTACATAATGTCAAAGGTAATGACATTTCCTAAGGAGTGACGTTTTGTAATTGCCGCCTTTACAGTATTCCACCGACTCTACGAGTACTAACAAGCATAGGATTACGTCCTACTGCTAAAAACCCTTTGTACGAAGGTAATATTGTTCCACGAACAGCCACCCTATAAAAAATATACAGTCCACTGCTCTGTGGGAAAAATTATTAATCATTAGTATTTTTATTTTTCTCCCAATTTCTTTATTTTCATTTTGCTACGCAAACATTGGTCCGATCGACCCGGATTTTACGACCTGTCTCCTTCCTTCACGAGGAAAAACAACAAAGGAACGACTGTTTCGCACCAAAAACATTGGATTCTACGATCCGTCTCTTTGCCTCACCGAGGATACAACGACTACGTCGTCAACAACAACTACGGGATCATCGATCACCACCATCACATCTATTTAATTATTTTCATTTTAATTAAACCGCCACAACAAAGGTATGTACACTCTGAATTACGTTGAAAGTGACATACCGAACATTGTTATTGTTGTGTTAATTAAACAAAACAAAGCCTTCGGTCATTTTCAACAAGTTTTTATGTCCGTCCGTCTCCTATGAGATTGCCGTCGGCATTTATCACAACAACAAAATAGTGTCAAAGTGATTTTTGTTTCCAACAAAACACACACTTACAACCACAATCACAGAATTGCATATTTTCTCATTGCCTATTTACATTTTTGGCATATTTCTTTTATATTTGTAATTTCTTTTCTCGTTGCGCTTATTGTGTTTTACATCTTCATGTAAGTAGTTAAACGTAACCACAACAACAGAAAAGAATATTTGTTGTCATTACTGCTGATTGTTGGTTCCTTTTTATTTACATATTCGTGTAAATAACAATAGTGACACTCACTGATAAATGATACCTGATCACATACAATAGGTGTGTTCACGATCATTTATCATAATATATTTATTAAAAAATTTAAAGTGCCATTTGCAATAAAATTTTGTGTTGATTTCTTCGAATATCAACCAATAATAAAATTTTGCTTGTGTCTCCGATACAATACACCCTACATTCGGTATATACATACATATATGTGCATGGCAATATTTTATTAAATAACGTTTAATACAAATATTACTATTTATTTTTGCAAACTCTTTCGAGAAAACTGTTTTGTTTCTTGCTTTATTCTGAACGATTGGAAGAGCACAACTAACGGTCCGTGCACCCTACCATCGGCTTTAGTGATTTTCGTCACATTTTTGAGCTTTTCGACTTTTTACACATTTCTTTTAGATTTTTTTTGTCGGTAAGTGGTATTTACGATACCCTGCCACATACTGTATGTATTTTACGATACACTGTAAACAATATAAAATACACTGAAAGAAAAAATTTACAATTTTTGAGTTTCTTATAATATTATTTAACTTTTTGTGGTTTAATCACGTTAAACCTCAATTATAGTCCACGACTATTATACAATAAGTGTATTTTCATCAAATAAATATTGAATTTCTTGACATTACGTGTCGTTTTAAAAACATTTTACGCATTTTCGTGCAAATTAAATTACAATTTCTTGTATTTTCGCTGCAGTTTTGTATTCTTCGGCTGCATTTGTTTTTCAAACAAGACATTACGTGTCTAAATAAACATTATTCATTTGTTTTGCTTCTGATTTGCATTCAAAACGCCACTCTCTCCTTTGGATTTATTCATCCGAGCTACTAATGCTTTGGTAAAATTTGATGCCAATTTCAGTTCCCAACGGGACGAAGAGCTCGATGTTTACATCCTAGAATTACAAGGAGCTGAGGTCAGAACACTATGGGATAAAGTTAAATTCCAATTTGAAAAGTGCCTCGATTACCTACATGAAGATAAAAATTCTAATGAGGACGACATTTCAGCCGCTGACATCAAATACGATGTCGCCTACAAATGTTTTTTAAATGTTTTAGCGTCCATTAATAGAAAGTTAGGTGCGCTACGGGCTCCGCCTGAGTCCCCTACTGTAATTACACCAAAATCTCATGTAGGTAACACTTCAATATCTCGTTCCGAGGATACAGCGACCGTATTAAATGCTCCGCATCGATCCGAAACTTCCCAAAATTCGTCTTTCACATCCTGTGGAAATGAAAATTCCAGTCACAGGTTAAATTTGCCACCCTGTGATATAGAAGTGTTCAATGGCGATTTTCTTTCCTGGCCTACGTTCAGGGACTTATTCTCTGCCATTTATATAAACAACAGCAGCATAACCGATATTGAGCGTTTATGCCATTTAAATAATAAAACCAGTGACGATGCCCATGAAATTGTGTCTAAGTTTTCGCTTACACACAAAAACTTTAGCTTAGCATGGAGTGCCTTGTTCTCTACTTATGACAATCCTCGAATTTTGGTGAAACACCAACTTAAGTTCCTCTTTGACCTTCCAGTTTTAGACAAAGAAACTAGTGCAGGGTTAAAGAAATTACAAAGAGGCATAAACGGGTGTATTTCGTCCATGTCTAATTATGATGTGCCGACAAAAGACTGGGATCCTATTCTAGTTTTCCTGTGTCTTCAGAGGTTACCTAAGAACTGCGTGGTGCTTTGGGAACAAAGTATAAAGAACAAATCTACTTTGTCTACGTGGAAAGATTTGGATCACTTTCTTACAGAAAGGATCCAAACTCTGACCTGTTTACGTGACATTAGGGGCATCGATTACGTCGAACCTCTAAACAATGATAAACGTTCCCTTTCTACGAATGGTGCAACGAATACATCAAATTCCGTCACGGCCCAAAGTGCCCCTCATTTCTTTAAGTTACCTCGTACAACCTCGCCTAAATCATGTGCGCTTTGTTCACGACAAAGGCATCATCTAAGAGTTTGTCATAAATTCCTTAGACTTTCAGTTCCTGAAAGAATCAGCAAAGTTAAGAAACACTTCTGTTGTCTTAATTGTTTGTCTCACGGACATGCATCTTCAAAATGCAACAGCATTTACAACTGCACTATATGCAATAAACGGCATCACACGCTGTTACACATCGAGGCCACGCCTCAATCGTCTCCTACGACTTCAAATGTTAGAAGTCCAGATCAGATAATTCTACCTACTACTTCTACCAATATTATATCAGGGTCTTCAAACCGACAGGTATTTCATTCCACCCAGAAAAGTATTGTTAGGCACAGCTATGGTGCATATTGTGCACAAAGGTACTATGTACCCGGCTAGAGCCTTAATAGATCCTGCTGCAGAAGCATCTCTAGTTTCTGAACGTATACAAAAAAGATTGGGTATAGGCGCGAATAACGTTCAAGCTTCAATCTCGGGGGTTAGTGGGTCCGTTTCACAAATTTCCCGTAAGCAATGTCCCATTCATATCAGTTCTCCATTGGACGCTACGCATACAATGGAAACTAATGCTCTGGTTCTGGTTCATTTTCCATAAAACGTGACACCATTCCGCAATTGCCAAATATTCGTTTGGCCGACCCTGATCCTTTTTCTTCTCGTCCCGTTGACCTACTATCAGGGGCAGATCTTTCTCCGAAGATTCTGCTACAGGGTACACGTACCAACGTATTAGGTTCATTGATAGCGCAGAGCACCGTCTTCGGCTGGATCATTACTGGTCTCATGCCAAACTCCCCTCTACAACCTTTTGTTTAGGGATTCTCCTTAGATTAGGGTAAAAGACTGGGGACTTTGAGTCACTTTTGCTCACATCTTTCCCTACGGACGCTATATTTCCATACGTTTTAGGTATACATAGGTAAGTTTTCCTACCGAAAACTTTAAGATTTCATCGCCTACACCTGTATTTTCTACTCGCTACGCAAATATTGGTCAACGACCATCTGGATCGACTACGTCTTCTTTTTTCATTTGTCACGCAAATGACTTCAATCCGCATAAACAATGGCTATACGGCCGCCTGTACTTCATTTTCAAAGAGGCATTCCATATTGTTCATCTGGCATATTTTGAATGCCAAGTCTTGAAGCAGATGCTACGCATCTATAATTATTTATATTGCTGGATCACCGATCCATAATTCACATAAATATAACCGAATGTGAGGAGCGAAATTTAATATTGAAAACGGCACTTTCCGACGGCCATTTCAATTCCTTTCCCAATCCTACGGAGTTAGTTATAGTCGATGTTTCGCATCGTCTACGCCTCCTCTCTATTTTTTCACTACAAATTTAGAAAAAACTTAGTTTGATGGCCGCGTTAGAGCCGCGAAGCATCGAACTATACAGTTGAAAAACGACCTACGGTTTTGTGGTCATTCTGACCAAAGTTCGTTCCTATTTACATTTTCGCTTCCTCTCTACTTTTCATATGAGTTGGAAAATTTAGAATGATGGTTACGATGATGATGTGCGGATTACGTCCCATATAAAATAAGGAACAACGATTTGATGGCTGCGCTGATCCCTGAAGCCCACGGCATACACAACGGATGAAGCAGAACCTCCCTCGGAGAAAATTGAATTAGAAATCCGTCTTCGACGGTCCCTGGAGTTCCTTCAGGAGAGATCAGTGGTTTCGCCACATTGGATTCAACGAGTTCAACCTTTAAAAGATCAGGACCTTCTCGAGGCATTGCACGATCTTGCTCTACGAGCACATTCTTTCAGTTTTCATGTTACGATCGGTTCCTTTTCGGGCATTGCACGATCGTGCTCTATGAGCTCGCATGAAAAATTGAAAACAAAATTTTTAATTTTTTTGACCATTGTTTTCATGATACGATCAGATCCTCCTCGAGGCATAGCAAGATCGTGCTCCACGAGCTCACATGAAAATAACTAACTTTAACGTAAAATTTGCAACACGGTGAAATGTTGCAAAGACCGGCGGAATGTTTAATTTCAAACTGAATTTTCATTAAACTGCGTTAATATCACATATTTGTAACACGGGTGATTTTTCTCCTCCTTAGATAATGTCTACTACCTCTTAATACGACTTTGTACTTCGTACATAATGTCAAAGGTAATGACATTTCCTAAGGAGTGACGTTTTGTAATTGCCGCCTTTACAGTATTCCACCGACTCTACGAGTACTAACAAGCATAGGATTACGTCCTACTGCTAAAAACCCTTTGTACGAAGGTAATATTGTTCCACGAGCAGCCACCCTATAAAAAATATACAGTCCACTACTCTGTGGGAAAATTATTAATCATTAGTATTTTTATTTTCCTCCCAATTTCTTTATTTTCATTTTGCTACGCAAACATTGAAAAGTGGTTATTTAAATGTCGACCTAAACAAACAATTAAAAAAGTTGTTCCAATTAATACATGAAGACCATGAAATCCTGTTGCTATAAAGAAAGTAGAACCGTAAACTGAATCTGCAATTGTGAATGGAGCTTCAATGTATTCATAAGCTTGAAGAATTGTGAAGTAGATTCCTAATAGTACTGTAAAAAATAATCCTTGTGTAGTATGTGAATGATTACCTTCCATTAAACTATGATGAGCTCAAGTTACAGTAATTCCAGAAGTTAGTAAAATGACAGTATTTAATAAAGGAATTTGGAATGGATTGAAAGGAGTAATTCCTAAAGGTGGTCATATTGCTCCTAATTCAATTGAAGGAGATAAACTACTATGGAAAAATGCTCAAAAAAAATGAAACGAAAAATAAAACTTCTGAAAGAATAAATAAAATTATTCCTCATCGTAAACCTGTAGTAACAGAAAGTGTATGAAGACCTTGATATGTTCCTTCTCGAGAAACATCTCGTCATCATTATATTACAGTTAAAATTGTAATAACATTTCCTAATAAGAATAATGAATTATCATACTGATGAAATCATTTTACTATTCCTGCAACTGTTGTTATAGCTCCAATTGATGCTGTTAATGGTCATGGACTATAATCTACTAAATGAAATGGGTGATTTGAATGTGTTGACATTAATTAATTTCTCTAGAATACAATGTTCTTAGGACAGCAAATACATATGATTGAATTATTGCAACTGCTGATTCTAAAACTAATAATGCAATTTGTGTAATAATTAAAAAACTAATTAATACTATAGATAAAGAAGGTCCTGTATTTCCTAAAAGAGTAAGAAGTAGATGTCCAGCAATTATATTAGCTGTTAATCGAACAGCTAAAGTTCCTGGTCGAATTACATTACTAATAGTTTCAATGCATACTATAAATGGCATTAAAATAGCTGGAGTTCCTTGAGGAACTAAATGAGCAAATATATGTTGAGTATTGTTAATTCATCCATATAATATAAAACATAATCATAAAGGAAGAGCTAGAGTTAGAGTTAAACTTTCATTGCATGGAAAGCAGGTTCCCATCTCTGATTTGTGTATGTATAATGGATTTATAAATATAAATTTTGACAATAAGATGTTGTCAATTAAGTAATTTTGAAAAAATTGTACACATGTGATTGCATGACTTTGCCTTCTTCATTCTACCATGTTCCTGCCTTTGGCAATAAAAAGTTACAGTTTCACCTTTAATCTATATAATTATAGATTTGGAATTCATAAATAATGTTTATATAAAAGAGTGAATTGATTTAGTAAAATTGAATTGGGAAATGACTGAATGAAAATGAGAGTTTTGCCGATGCACGTCTTTACAGCAGCGAACGAAAACGAACTATATGTTTACAATCGTTTCGTTCTGTATTTTCTCGATGTTCGAAAGAAAACAAAACCGTCATTGAGATAACGGGACTTGTTTCTTCTTTTGTACTGTTTGTGTTGATGCTGTATGACGCAACATTGGAAACGAAACAGTACAAAGTAAGAAAGTACAAAAAATTATTTAGGATAACAACTCTTAATGTAACAGTCATAATTTCGCGCAGCAAACCTTTCCCGCTGAATCGTTCGCAAGCGATACAGCTCGGCAACTCTATATATATATATATATATATATATATATATATATATATATATATATATATATATATATATATATATGTATATATGGCCAAACTTTTAATACCCTCCACCTTAAGGTAAAGAAAACATTAGAAGAAATGTGGCAAAAACCATTAAAATGCCGAATATCAGCAGGTACCGTTATATTGGGGCTATACCTAAACCTCGACCTATAATTACAATGACTCGCCACACGAACTAGGACCCATTATGATCTACAACTACCAATTTTCAGAGAAATTCTTAAAAAATGTGTCAAAAGTCATCAAAATACCGAATGTTGGGAGGTACCGTTATATGGGGACTATATCAAAACGTGGACCTATACATACAATATTTCGCCACCGGAGCTGGAACCCATTATGACCAACGAATACCAATTTATAGACAAATCAGTGAAAAAATGTGGCAAAAACCATCAAAATACCGAATATCGGGAGGTACCGTTATATGGGGGCTATACCAAATCATGAACCCATACATGCAATGTTTCGCCACCGGAGCTGGAACCCATTATGACCAACGAATATCAATTTATAGACAAATCTGTGAAAAAATGTGGCAAAAAACTTAAAATACCGAATATCGGGAGGTACCTTTATATGGGTGCTATACCAAATCGTGAACCCATACATTCAATGTTTTGCCACACGCACAGAGACCCGTTATGACATACAAATACCAATTTTCAGACAAATCCTTGAAAAAATGTGGCAAAAATCATCAAAATACCGAATATCGGGAGGTACCGTTATATGGGGACTGTACCAGAACGTTTACCGATATTTCATTTTCAATCCTAGACACAATACAAATTGCTCTGCTAAATTTTGGCGCTCTACGTCAAATAATGTGGGCTGTATCGTGATTTCAACAGACAGACAACAGACAGGCGGACATCGTTAAATCGACTTAGAATTTTATGCTGATTATGAATATATATAACTTATGGGGTCTACGACGAATATTTAAGGATGTTACAAACGGAATGACAAAGTTAATATACCCTCCTTTCCAAGGTGGAGGGTATAAAAATGATTCAGTTACAACTTTTTATACAATATAGATATCTGGGCGAAATAATTATATATTATATTCTACGACGTTTTATATTCTTTGAAATTTATTTGGGGTCATCTATTATACTGTGAATCCCTTCGGCCAATTTACCTGAAATGCGCGTATCATATACAACAATAGAGGTTGCCACCGCTATGTTAAATTTTACCATTTTTTTTGTTTTTTTTTTTTTTTGTAAATTGAACAACCTCTCCTTTGAATTTGAATTAATTTTGTTTTGGATGAGCGCAATATTTCTACAAAATGTCACATAATAGGAAAAAATTGGCTGAAAATTACTATAAACGCCCAGAAGAAACGGCTTAGCTAGAAGCTCAGAATTTCCCACGAGGGTCACTCTTGGTTCGTAGACGTGTGATTAGGTTGCTTTTTTGTATATATGTACTATAAGGGTACAAGAATCACTTAAATATACTAAAAGCAGAATATTCGTATTGACCAAACGGAATGAGCTAAAATTCTAAAATTTGAAACGAGAGACGCTGATGCTCAAAAAATAACCTTTAAAATACAGGTATCAGTGGAATTCAACTAATAAATTTGATGATTCAACTAATAAATTTCCTTAAAAAAAACTTGTGTTTAAAAAATTGACCTGACCGGGAATTGAACCGGGGTCACCTGGGTCGCAATCAACAAAAACAACTCAGCCCCTGCCGCCTACCATTGAGCCACAACACTATTCATGATCACGCTATCTAAATAAAAAAAATAGTTTTACATGTTGATGGCCGCTAGCTTGATTGTATACTAAAGGGATTGGTTTATTGTGAGAAATGCAACTACATGAAAGGGCAACAGCTTAACTCTGTATACGTCAGCCAAATAAACTGTTCATTTTGGTACAATAATAATTTTATTAAAATAATGTGCAAAATGACAATATATGCATTCCATTATTTCAATTATAATAGCGTTTATCTAATAATTTCTTCTTGGCTTTTTGCGGAAAATTTCATATTTCTATTCCTATATCAGTCGTGAGCAAAGTAGAAAGAAATAATTTAAGGGAGAAAAAAATTTTATTTTTCATAATTTGGCATGAACTTTTTGATACAACGATATTGTGAACCAAATATTTAAAACAACAAAAGTCTTAAATCTGATTTATTAAAAGAAGAAATAGGCGTCATGTCCAGAATATAATTCATCTAATAATAGTAATAAAAAGTAGAACAAAAACTGAACTATAAATACCTGCATTTTAATTACATTCCATGACGATGCTGTTAAGAGTTTCAGATGCAACATTAACATGAACTTTTGTTTATAAACATGTTGCTTCATTCAGATTGCGAATTTAGATCACAATGTAGCAGTAGCATGATGGCCGGGTTGGTTAAAGGCAACTGTTGGCGTGCGGTGGTTTGGGATTTCAAATCCGCGGTAGGGCATTTTAAGTTTATTCACTTTTTTTGGAACATAAAACGGATGAATTCGGTAATGCATGTAAATGGTACAGGGTATATATCATTTGATACGGTTAAAAAGTAAAATAAAAAAGCGATGTCCGTCCGTCTGTCTGTCTGGCTGGCTGGTGCGCACGATAACCCTCGAAGGGAGTATCGATTTAGTCCAAACTTGGAACATCGTAATACCTCCCCCACAAAAAGGTCGAAATTTTCAAAAAATATATTTTCTGCACAGAAGAGAAACGATAATCCAATTTTAGTCCAACCTTGCAAATCCTAATATTTGCGTCAGTGCTAAGTCAGGTGCGAAAAAGGACAATATCGGTCCACTCCAGCAAGTACCTACCCCACAAAGGGTCAACATTTTGAATAATTTCAGCTCTTATAAAATGTGATGTAAGAGTCCAATTGTCTTATAATTTCAGACATCCTAATATTTTTATCAACTAAAGATCTGATGTTAAGATGGAACATATCGGACCACTCTTTCTAGTACCTTCCCCACAAAGACTTAATATTTTGAATATCCATAAAACTCGTAAAAAGTGAAATTAAAATCGATAAAAAAACATATTCATATCAGATTTCTGGTTAAGAGAAATATTTAGATATAGCAAGTTGTAAAGAATCGCCGACTTTTTTTCGCAAGTTATGACAGATATAAATATTGGAAATTGTGACCCTTTTTGGGTGAGGTACCAGAAGGAGTTGGAAGAGTTGGGTGTTTTTTCGCTTTCTGTCCTTCTGGCTGGCTGGTGCTCACGATAACTCTCGAATGGAGTATCCGATTTGGTCTAAACTTGGTACGTCGTCATATTTTTGTCAAACTTTGATCGAGTTCGGAGATGGGCATATCGATCCACTCCTTCTGGTACCTCCCCCACAAAGGTCGACATTTTCAAAAAATATATTTTTTGCGCAGAAAGAGAAAGGATAACCCGGTTTTGCTCCAACTTTGCATATCCTTTGCGTATCAGTTAAGGGTCAGGTGTGATGGACAATATCGGCCCACTCCATCGAGTACCTCCCCCATAAATGGTCAAAATTTTGAATAATTACAACTCTCATAAATTGTGATGTAATGATCCGATTGTCTTCAAATTTCACACATTACAATATTTATATATACCCAAGGTCTGGTGTTAAGATGGACAATATCGCCCACTCCTTTTGATAACTCCCCTACAAAAGGTCGAAATTTTCAAAAAATATATTTTTTTCACAGAAAGAGAAAGGATAATCCGATTTTGCTCCAACTTTGCAAATCCTAATATTTGCGTCAGTGCTATGTCTGGTGCGAAAATGAACAACATCGGCCCACTCTTTCTGGTAGCTCCCCCGGATAACCCGGTTTTGCTCCATTTTTGCATATCCTTTGCGTATCAGTTAAGGGTCAGGTGTGATGGGCAATATCGGTCCACTCCATCGAGTACCTCCCCCATAAATGGTCAAAATTTTAAATAATTACAACTCTCATAAAGTGTGATGTGAGAGTCCGATTGTCTTCAAATTTCACACATCCATATATTTATATTAACCCAATGTCTTGTGTTAGATGGAAACAATGTCGAGATATTCACAAAAAAATCCGATTTTGTTCCAACTTTGCAAGTCCTAATATTTGAATTTATTTGAACCAGAAGGAGTGGATCGATATATCCCATCTTCACAACAGATCTTGTATTAGTGGAAATAATGGGATGTGTGAAACATAAAGAGAACATCATGATTATTTCGGATTTTATAAACGTTTTGGTTATTCAAAACATTGACCCTTTGTGAGGGATTAACCAGAAGGAATAGTCCGATCTCTACCGTTTTTATACCCTCCACCATAGTATGGAGGGTATATTAAGATCATCATTCCATTTGTAACTCATCGAAATAATAATTGTAGGTCCAACAAAGTAAATATATTCTTGATCAGAGTAAAATTCTAAGACGATTTAGCCCTGCCCGTCTGTCCATCTGTTGTAATCACGCTACAGTCGAAACTAATTAAGATAGAAAACTAAAATTTTGCACAGATCTGTCTTTGGTCTGCAGGCAGGTCAGGTTTGAAGATGGGCTATATAGGTCCACGATATCGTATAGCCCCCATAGAATGGTACCCCCGAAATTCGGTATTTTTGTTATTTCAGCCACATTTTTCAATGAAATTGTCTGAAATTGTAAACAAGGCGATCGTAACGATTTCTTTGCCCCCTGGCTAAGAATTATCTATATAGGTCCACGATATCGATATTCGGCATTTTGATGATTTTAGTCACATTTTTAATGGAATTGTCTGAAATTGTATATAAGAAGTTCCTAATGCGTTCTTTACCCCCTGGCAGAGAATTGTCTATATAGGTCCACGATATCGTATAGCCCCCATATAACGGTACCCCCGATATTCGGTATTTTGAGGATTTTTAAATGGAATTGTCTTAAATTATAGACAAGGAGTTCTTTATGAGTACTTTACCCCCAGGTAGAGAAATGTCTATATAGGTCCACGATATCGTATATCCCCCATACAACGGTACCTCCCAAAATTCGGTATTTTTATGATTTCACCCACATTTTTCAACGAAACTATCTGAAAATTCTCCCGAGGAGTTCATTGTGAATACTTTATCTCCTAAAAGAGAATTGTCTATATTGGTCCACGATATCGTTTACCATATAACGGTACCCCGATATTCGGTATTTAGATGATTTTATCCACACTTTTCAACGGAATTCTGAAATTGCATAAAAGGAGTTCCGTGTGAGTACTTTATTCCCTGAAACAGACTTGTTTATATAGATCCACAATATCTTATATCCCCCATATATCGGCACCATCCAATATTCGGTATTTTTAAGATTTTAACAGAACTTTTAATGGATTGTATGTTTTTGAAAATTTTATAATTCGTCCCAAATGGCTGAGGGTATTCAAAGTTCGGCCCGGTCGAACTTACTGCTTTTTTACTTGTTATAACAAATCCTGTGTTGATAGAAATATTGAGATGTACCAAATCTGGAGTGGAATCAGACATTTATTTCGCGTTTTATGCTTAATTGATATACAAAATGTCGACTTTTTTGGGGGAGGTACCTGAAGAATTGTACCGATGAATGCCATCTTTTCGCCAGACCTTGGGTTAATAAAATTATTGGGATGTGTGAAATTTGAAGACAATCGATCTCTAACATCACATTTTATAAGATTTGTAACAATTTAAAATTTTTACTCTTTGTGGGGGAGGTACTTGATGGGGTGGACCGATATTGTCCATTTTCGCATCTGACCTAGTGCACCTGACGCAAATATTAGGATTTGCAAATTTGGAGCAAATTCGGATTATCCTTTCTCTTTCTGTACAATATATTATTTTCTTTGAAAATATTGACATTTTGTGGGGGATGTACCAGAAGGAGTGGACCGATATTGCCCATCTCCGAACTTGATCTAAGTTTTGACAAAAATAGTACGATGTACCAATTTTGGACCAAATCGGTTACTCCCTTTGAAAGTTATCGTGCGCACCAGTCAGACTGACGGATGGACGGACATCGCCAGATAGACTCCAAATGTCCAGAACCGGATTTGGTTCACAGAGACCTAGTGTCTAAAACCGTTACGTTTTAACCGTATCAAATGATATATAACAAAGACATAAAACTATAAAGATTGGAGAAAATGCATATTGGTTTTAATTTTTATATCAGATAACAGATGACAGGCGACATAACAGAAATGCACTGAAAATTTTAGAAAGCCGAAAGTCGCGGAAAAATTGTCAGTTATGATAGACATGCTCTCAAAAATCTATTTCAAAGCATTTCCTTGTACATTGAATCGATAAAAATCAACAACAACCCTAAAAATGTGTCAGCTCTGTCAAAGTATAAAGTAATGCTATGTCACGATATCGTGACATAAAATATTTTTCCACAACCCACGCCATCTATTGAAGAAAAGTAACAATGTAATGTCCCATCTTATTATATTTTATGTCTTTGTATGTACCCTCTCTAGCCATGTGGCTGAGGGTATAATAAATATTATGAAACATTGGTAGGTCTATTGTATTTAATGATAAAAAAAACATTTATAATACATTACCGAATTCCTCCGTTTTATGTTCTAAAACCAACCCGGCTATCACTTCACTGCAACACTGTGATCTAAGTTCGAAATTTGAATCGTGCAACATGTTTATAAACAAAAGGTTACGTTGATGTTGCATCTGAAATCTTAACGGCATGGTCATAGAAAATAACGGCCCATGAAAATTAAAATGCAGGTATTTATAGTTCAGTTTTTGTTCTACTTTTTTATTGCTATTATTAGATGAAATATATTCTGGACATGATGCCTATTTCTTCTTTTTATAAATCAGATTTAAGACTTTTGTTAATTTTAAATATTTGGTTCACAATATCGTTGTATCAAAAAGTTCATGCCAAATTATGAAAAATAAAATTTTTTACTCCCATTATTGTTGTTTTTATAAAAACAACGTTTGTTTATGAGTGGAGAACGATGGTAATGTTTACCAGGGGGTAAGGCAGGGAATACCTAGGTTTCGGAAAGAGCCACCAATCCTCATCAGTTCCCTTGTTTCTTGTCTGGGATATTCTCCCCAGAAGTTATTTTAAAAAATAACTTCTATGACAAAAAACATTTTTTACCCAAGTGACGAGATCGTAAGCTCAATAGAAGAGGAACAAAAGAATTACATAAAACTAAAATTCTTTTGGAAAATCTTCTAAATCTTACAACCGCACTTATAAACATTTACATCTTTCTCCACTTGTTATGCTTTCGTTCAACCTGAACGAACTGATGAAGGGAACTGATGAGGATTGGTGGCTCTTTCCGAAACCTAGGTATTCCCTGCCTTACCCCCTGGTAAACATTACCATCGTTCTCCACTCATAAACAATCGTTGTTTTTATAAAAACAACAATAATGGGATTTTGCCTGACTATTTTGCAACAACAAAATACTATGGTATCCCAAACAAGCAAGCCAAACACTGTTCTATTTTTTACTCCCTTAAATTATTTATTTTCACTTTGCTCACATCTGGTATATAGAAGAAGGTCCACTTTTGAAATAAACCCCATAACCCTTCTTTGGTCATTTTTGTTTGTTTAAATGTGTTCGCATCTTCCAGCTGAAGCACGATGTAGGTCCTGGAGTAGAAAGCATTTAACATCGTACTGCACCCTCATTTCATTTTTAATATTATTCATTCAGAATTCAAACCAATAAAAAAATGTACACTTCAATATAGAAAAAAGAAAAAGAATCTTCAACTGGTTCGCTGATTTTTTTTGCGGCAAATTTTTAAAGGTCCTTACGAAGTTTGTCGGTAGAATGTACTATTATTTTTAAATTCGATTCCATTGAAAAATTGTCGATTTTCCCCGATTTTAGAATTTTCATATAAAGCGACAACGGATAAAATTGTTATTTATAGATTTTATGTATTTATTGGGTATTACGAATAAATACATAAAATCTATATATAACAGTTTTATCCGTTGTGGCTTTATATTACCCAAAAAAACCTACACATCATATTAGAATTCAAAAAAAAAAAAAAACACTACAAATGTACATTCGAAAATAGTAAGTCAAAATGGAAAAAATATACAATATAAAACATTACTATTGTACATTTTAAAAGTCAAAATGAAAATGTTCAAATTTCACATTTTTACGCGATTTTTTTGGATTTTATTCCTTTCTGCCAAGAGGCAATTCCGAATTTGTCTAAATCGTTAAAATCAGACCGGCGGTCTTTATGTTATAAGAGTAGTAACTAACACAACTTTCTTTTACATATAGAGAGATAGATAGATTTAAAAGTAGGCGCGTTCCTCAGCCCCTAAATAAGTACTTAGGGTTGGATGGAAAGCCAACAGCATCTCGTGTAATAATTCTCAAACCGATATCTTCACTATTTTGGCAGATATAAAGATTTTAGATAAATCGTAATAGTGGGCGTAAAAGGAGGCGTGGTCAATATTTTTTCTTTAAAAACCTAACTCGGGGTATGACGAACGTTTGTACAAAAAATTATGCAAATCGGTCCAGCCGTTTTCAACTGATTCCGTTACCAACAAACAACAATTGATTTTTGTATATATAGACTAGCTGGCCCGGTCCGCGTTGCCGGCCCGTAGTTTCTGTCTATTATGCATATTTGTCAAAGCATAATTATTCAAAGATATGAATGTTATAAATGTTCACGTACTGGTCGATTAATTTTTAATTTTTAGTCAAATGAGCAGTAATTTGGAATTTACTGTACTTTGTACACCTCATAATTGAGGGCTAATTGATTTAAGAATAGCCAAAGTTAATTACTTTTTTAAACTCATTAGCACCTCAGATTGTGCATTCGAGTCCTCATAAGTCCCCCTAACCATGTCGGTCTGTTTGTCCGCCAAAAGGTGGACTTGAGGGGGAACTATTACATGGAGAAAATTCTAAAATTTGTAGATATGTTGAAATTTTTGTGTAAGATTTTCACCCCCAAATACACATTTTTAGCCAAATCCTTTGAAATATGGTAAAATGCGAAACATCGACCTACATTGGAAACTTTCTTCACCCCTTATAATCCAAGATGACAAATAGAGACGAAAATATAGCAGAACAACAGAGCATGTCAAACTGAAAAAAAAATCACGTGATTTAAATAAGTAAAAATAGTTTTTTCCACCTCATAATTGAGGTCAGACTGATTTCAGAATAGTCAAATATAATTACTATTTTACACATATTTTTCATCATAGTTTAATTCAATGAAGATTCAACAAATATTCGGTCCCGTGCTACTTTCTTATATTTGTAATTTGTTCATGTTTTCACAATTTATTTCATATAGATGTATATCCCAAATCTACGTTCCCAACCAATATTCTCTTGGGGGTTACAAATTCAATAGAATACAAATTTTTTTCTGACACATTAGATGTGAAAGTGGACTTGGGGATACTCCAATGTGGTGACTTTACATGAATAAATTTCTATGTGGCAATTATCTGTACGATGGTTCCTTACCCCAGGGTAGCATAAATACAATTTTTTAGTGGTCAAGACCAATATGGGCCCTATTCCGAAAATTTTATGCGAAGAGGTTCTCTACCCCCTTAGAAACAAAGATGCCAAATAAGGGCCAATAGAAGAAAGTGGCGAAGACTCCAAAAATGGCTTAAATCATACGATGGTTATTTATGATCGATATCATGACCTGAAAAGCGATTTAAGGTATCTTAAATGTTCAGGAAGAATTTTTGGAAGAATAGAAATCCTTTTCTTACTAAAAGTCCCATTCGCTCTACTATTTTGCACCCTTTATATTTGGTATTTTACTGATTGTACTCCCAAAAATTTTTGCATTTTGAGCTCTCATTGGACGGATTATTGTCACATGAAAGAAGTAGGTCCACTCTTTGAAATAAGCCCCATTAGTCTTTTAGTATGATATTACAAATTGAAAAGAATGACAAAAGAAAAATAACAAATTGAAAAAATCTTCAACTTGTTCGCTGATTTTTTTACAGCAATTGTTTAAAGATCCTTACAAAGTTTGTCAATAGAATGCACTTTTATTTCAAAATTCAATTCCATTGGAAATTTTTTTCGATATTTTCCCGTTTTGAGAATTGTTGCAATGAGATCTCTTTTTTCGTGATTTTTTAACGATTTTGAAAATGTAATTATCTTTTAACTTTGGTGTGACCGCATTAAATTATTTCGGTATCATCTATTCCGTTTCGCCACCACATAATTCGGTACTACACTTCCATGTAACCCGCCATCAATTTCAGTTCTCAAGAAATCAAGTCAATTAAATAAATTGGTATTAATATTCGAATTCAAAATCTATCTATATATATAAAAATCAATTGTTGTTTGTTGGTAACGGAATCAGTTGAAAACGGCTGGACCGATTTGCATAATTTTTTGTACAAACGTTCGTCATACCCCGAGTTAGGTTTTTAAAGAAAAAATATTGACCACGCCTCCTTTTACGCCCACTATTACGATTTATCTAAAATCTTTATATTTGCCAAAATAGTGAAGATATCGGTTTGAGAATTATTACACGAGATGCTGTTGGCTTTCCATCCAACCCTAAGTACTTATTTAGGGGCTGAGAAACGCGCCTACTTTTAAATCTATCTATCTATCTATATGTAAAATAAAGTTGTGTTAGTCACTACTCTTATAACACAAAGACCGCCGGTCTGATTTTAACGATTTAGACAAATTCGGAATTGCCTCTTGGAAGAAAAGAATAAAATCCAAAAAAATCGCGTAAAAATGTGAAATTTGAACATTTTAATTTTGACTTTTAAAATGTACAATAGTAATGTTTTATATTGCATATTTTTTTTCCATTTTGACTTACTATTTTCGAATGTACATTTGTAGTGTTTTTTTTTTTTTTTTTGAACTCTAATATGATGTGTAGGTTTATTTGGGTAGTATAAAGCCACAACGGATAAAACTGTTATTTATAGATTTTATGTATTTATTCGTAATACCCAATAAATACATAAAATCTATAAATAACAATTTTATCCGTTGTCGCTTTATATGAAAATTCTAAAATCGGGAAAAATCGACAATTTTTCAATGGAATCGAATTTCAAAACAATAGTACATTCTACCGACAAACTGCGTAACGACCTTTAAAAATTTGCCGCAAAAAAAATCAGCGAACCAGTTGAAGATTCATTTCTTTTTTTCTATATTGAAGTGTACATTTTTTTATTGGTTTGAATTCTGAATGAATAATAATAAAAATGAAATGAGGGCGCAAAACGATGTTAAATGCTTTCTACTCCAGGACCTACATCGTGCTTCAGCCGGAAGATGCGAACACATTTAAACAAACAAAAATGACCGAAGAAGCGTTATGGGGTTAATTTCAAAAAGTGGACCTGCTTCTTTCATATGACAATAAATTGTCAAATGAGAACACAAAATGCAAAATACATTGGGACTGCAGTCAAATACCGACTATAAAGAACGCAAAATAGAAATTCTACCTAAACATTCAAGATACCTTTAATCGCTTTGCCAGGTCATGATATGGGTCATAACCCCCGATAACGAAACAACCCGATTTCAAGTATATTCTACATTTTAACCATATTTTTCGTACTAATTTTAGCTTATGTTGATAATTTAAGAAGAAATCATCTTTTCAAAATATTATCACGTTTTGGTATCACCATCATATGATTAAAGGTATTTTCGGGGTCTTGGCCACTTTTTTCATTTTTGGCTCTTATTTGACATCTATGTTTCTAAGGGGGAAGAAAACCTCTTCTTATAAAATTTTTATTTTTCGGAAAAGTGCGCATCTTAGTCTTGAGGCTACCTGGGGTAAAAAACCCTGAGGTAGAAAATCATCTTACAGATTATTATCCTCATAGGAATTTATTTAAGTATAGTCCCCACATTAGTATACCCCCAAGTCCACTTTCCCAACCAATGTGTGGTCAGAAAAGAAAATTTGGTATTCTATTGAATTTGTAACCCCCAAGAGAATATTGATTTGGGATGTACGTCTATATGAAATAAACTCCGAAATATCAATCTGGGACTCATTCAGTCGGAAATTGTGGCAGAAACATGAAAAAAATACGAAATTATAAAGTAACTTTATTGGATCTCCACCAAACAATTTAAATGACAAACAATTAATGCCCATCTTACGGTAATCGGAGCAAAAGAGTATTTTTTTGGCTATTCTGACAACATTCTGCCTTCAAGTATGAGGTGGACAAAACTGAATACCACGCAGTACGGGATTTTAAATGTTGGAAATACAAATTTCAAATTATAGCTCATTTGAATGCTTTTTACAATATCAAAAATTGAGCTGAATTTTCACATGGGGCTATTATAGATGTTCTTTATCATATAGGTATTTAACACTCAAATTAAAGCCTATAGCTAAAAAATAAGATCAGGCTATTCAAAATATCTAAAACCGACGGTAATTATAATTTTTTTGAATACTAATTTATACTTAATCATGGAGTCATTACTCATAATCAAGTCATTACTTATAATCAAAATTGGAATAATTATAATGGCGTCATTACTTATAATCAAAATTGTGCCGCGTACTTAAGTCAGATCTGTGATTTATTATGCTTTAAAGACTAAAAGTACGGGCCGGCAACGCGGACCGGGCCAGCTAGTAAAATATAAAAAACACTACAAATGTACATTAGAAAAAAGTAAGTCAAAATGGAAAAAATCATGCAAAATAAAACATTACTATTGTACATTTCAGAAGTCAAAATGAAAATGTTAACATTTCACATTTTTACGCGATTTTGTTGGATATTATCCTTTTCGGATAAGAGACAATTCCATTTATATATATAGATGTATAGATAGATTAAAAAGTATGCGTGGTCAGTTCCTCTGCCCCCAAACAAATACTTAGGGTTGGAGGGAAGGTCAAAAGTATCTCGTGTAATAATTTTTAAACCAATATCTTGTTTATTTGGGAAATATAAGGATTTTAGATAAATAAAAATTAAAAACCTAACTCGGGGTATGATAAACGTTTGTACAAAAAATTATGCAAATCGGTCCAGCCGTTTTCAACTGATTCCGTTACCAACAAACAACAATTGATTGTTATATATATAGATATACATATATTGTAGGGTAAAAAAATACAAAATGTACAATTCAAAAATAAACAACAAATATTCACATTTTTTGGCATATTTTTACACGATTTTCGTGTATTTTATCCTTTTCTGGCAAGAGGTTATTCTGAATCAAGCTCAGTCCAGCGGAATAACTAACATAAATTTCTTTTTATATAGATTGTACCTATTTTACTATTTATCCGATATCTTTCAGCATCACTGTAATGGTCGGAAATGACCCTATAATTATATAGAGTTTTACCTGTTTGGCTTGTAATACGAGAATTACTTTCAAAACA
Organism: Musca domestica; assembly: GCF_030504385.1. Lineage (NCBI taxonomy): Eukaryota > Metazoa > Arthropoda > Insecta > Diptera > Muscidae > Musca > Musca domestica. The sequence continues at coordinate 9,279,821 of NW_026712346.1, forward strand.
ATCAAAAAATAAAACAACTTGTTGCACTGATTTTGAATAAATAATTTGAAACCGCGAAAACTGAATGAAAGTTCATAGCATAGGTTGCAACAAGCATTTTGAAAACACCCGCATTTGAATATTTTCTGAATATATTTCTATTATTGAAAAGAATACACACAAATAAACAAATAATAGGTGTGTCTGGTTAAACCAAAATTTTGTAACAATTGTTACAAATTATTACAGGAAGCTGTTAACCCAAAAGTTCTGCAAAAGAGAACGGTTGGAGAGAGAAATGTTGAAAGTTCTTTCAGCGAGAGTTTGCAAATTCTAGCTGGACAAATTTCTTCTTGCAATCACTTGCAACTCTTCTTCTTCTCATACGACGTCATTCATTCAGATTTTTTCTATTGTTTATTTATTTGTTTTTATGCTTTTATTTTTAATTTTTGGAATTTTTGGAGAACAACTTTACAAAATATGAAAAACGTAAACATTATATATATATATATATATATATATATATATATATATATATATATAAATATATAAAAAAATAAAAGACTATTTCCAAAATTTTTAGACAAACGCCATTAGCAACACGTTTAAAGGATTCCGAGGAACTTTTTTTATTTTATTTTTTTTATTGCTAATTTCCTTTAAATTATAAAAAAAAACTTGTAAAATTAGTAGTGCTTCCTTCTTTTAATTATTTTAATGGGGACAAATTGGTTTGTTTTGACAAATTAGGACGAGTTCATTGTGAATACTTTATCCCCTAAAAGAGAATTGTCTATATTGGTCCATGATATTGTTTACCATATAACGGTACCCCGATATTCGGTATTTAGATGATCGATATTGTCCATTTTCGCATCTGACCTAGTGCAAATATTAGGATTTGCAAATTTGGAGCAAATTCGGATTATCCTTTCTCTTTCTGTACAATATATTATTTTCTTTGAAAATATTGACATTTTGTGGGGGATGTACCAGAAGGAGTGGACCGATATTGCCCATCTCCGAACTTGATCTAAGTTTTGACAAAAATAGTACGATGTACCAATTTTGGACCAAATCGGTTACTCCCTTTGAAAGTTATCGTGCGCACCAGTCAGACTGACGGATGGACGGACATCGCCAGATAGACTCCAAATGTCCAGAACCGGATTTGGTTCACAGAGACCTAGTGTCTAAAACCGTTACGTTTTAACCGTATCAAATGATATATAACAAAGACATAAAACTATAAAGATTGGAGAAAATGCATATTGGTTTTAATTTTTATATCAGATAACAGATGACAGGCGACATAACAGAAATGCACTGAAAATTTTAGAAAGCCGAAAGTCGCGGAAAAATTGTCAGTTATGATAGACATGCTCTCAAAAATCTATTTCAAAGCATTTCCTTGTACATTGAATCGATAAAAATCAACAACAACCCTAAAAATGTGTCAGCTCTGTCAAAGTATAAAGTAATGCTATGTCACGATATCGTGACATAAAATATTTTTCCACAACCCACGCCATCTATTGAAGAAAAGTAACAATGTAATGTCCCATCTTATTATATTTTATGTCTTTGTATGTACCCTCTCTAGCCATGTGGCTGAGGGTATAATAAATATTATGAAACATTGGTAGGTCTATTGTATTTAATGATAAAAAAAACATTTATAATACATTACCGAATTCCTCCGTTTTATGTTCTAAAACCAACCCGGCTATCACTTCACTGCAACACTGTGATCTAAGTTCGAAATTTGAATCGTGCAACATGTTTATAAACAAAAGGTTACGTTGATGTTGCATCTGAAATCTTAACGGCATGGTCATAGAAAATAACGGCCCATGAAAATTAAAATGCAGGTATTTATAGTTCAGTTTTTGTTCTACTTTTTTTATTGCTATTAGTAGATGATATATTTTCTGGACATGATGCCTATTTCTTCTTTTTATAAATCAGATTTAAGACTTTTGTTAATTTTAAATATTTGGTTCACAATATTGATGCATCATTATAAAATTATTTATTTTCACTTTGACTATACATAATAAAAATTAAGGTGTATTTAAGGAAAGAATGTGTGGATATTCCACAAATATTGCTATTTATAAATTTTGTCCCCGAATTCAGAATGTTCTCTAATATATATATATATATATATATATATATATATATATATATATATATATATATATATATATATATATATATAAGTTAACGGCTCACCCTAATAAACATCAAACTAAATATGCAAACCAACTAGTAAACATTCCCATCATTATGCTGCGCAAGCAGTCCGACAAATCAACAGGAATATGACACCAGGGCAGTCATCCGCCACAAACACGCGCACTAATACCAGCGCACCGCAAGTGATGACTCAGCGTAATAACGAGCACGACCAGGCTGCAGTATAATATTAGTTTTAAGTTGAAGTAATTCATAATTGTAAATCCAACAAGAGAGGTGCATAGCACCGCAACATAAATGTTAGTAACAAAATAAAGAAACACCATAGCAGTGTGAAATAAACTTTAACTTCTAACATTAACTGGCGCCCAACAACTACAAGGATCAACACATCCTAGAACCCAACAACCACAAGGATTAAAACATCCCAACAGCCGGTACGAGAACCGTTCCTGAGTAGGAGTACGAAAAGGATGTTACGTAAGAACTAGCGGACTACCGGGATATAAGGAAAATGATCAAATTATTATTAGTAAGTTATTATAAATTTAACAAAAGTAAAAAAGAAGAAATGTTAAAATAAAATTAAACAAAATAAGGAATAACACAGAAAGTGAAAGTGTGAAATCTAATTTACAAAAAATCATATTTGTGCTAGAATACGTTTAACAAAAATAACAAAGTAAGAAGAAAGAAATGTTAGAGTAAGGTAAAACAAAAAATAAAGTGTGACATCTAAATTTACAAAAAAAATCATATTTGTGCGAAATTAACAAATGTAAGAAATATGAAATGTTAGATTAAGTTAAACAAAAAAATAGAGTGTGGCATCCAAATTTAAAGAGTCATATCCGTGCTGAAATAAGTTTAAAGAAATTTTGATAATAGATTTGTGACGAGAACTAGGATTTGGTGTTTCTTTTTCTCCCTTTTTTCGAGCGGCCAATGCCGGAAGATTTAAACAACTTAATAACAAGGGTCGAAGCTATGAGTGTTTCAGGACAGACATCTTCGCCTTCTGGGGCAGCTCCCGTAAGGTTTAATCCCTTTACAGAAAGTCAGACTAATGAGGTGAAACGAATAATAAGTGAGACGGTGGCAAACCTTCTCAAACAGGGGGAGGATGTTACCGCCACTAAAGATGTCGACATAGAAGGATCTGGGGATATCTCAGAAGGAGAGAGAATACCAGACATAGTGAAGACGTTAAGGGAATTCTCGGGCAAGCCAGGAGAATTTAGTTCGTGGAGGAAAGCTGTTGATAGGATCATGAACATTTATGAGTCACAAAGGGGAACAACCAAATACTTCACAATTCTACACACTGTTAGGCATAAAATTGTTGGTGAGGCCGACACGGCTTTGGAGTCTTATCGGACCCCATTAAATTGGAAAGCGATAAGAAAGTGTTTAGTGCTTCATTTTTCAGATAAGAGAGATATTTCGACCTTAGAGTATCAAATGACCGTCCTATCTCAGGGTGGGCAAACCATAACAGATTTTTACCAGAAGGTTTACCACCATTTGTCTTTGATTCTGGACAAGATTGATTGTCTGGATATAGGGAACGAGGCTTTGGATGTATTGACCCAAACATATAGGGACAAGGCTTTGGACACCTTTATTCGAGGACTTAATGGTAATCTTCCAAGCTTAATGAGTGTTACAAACCCGACAAGTTTGCCTCAGGCTCTAAATGCCTGTTTAAAATTAGGTAATCTAGGTGTGCGTATTCAACACGCTACCGAGAAAGGATCTAGACCAAACAGGATCCCCCAAACTAACCCTCCTAGACATTTTTACCCACAGCTGACGATTGGTGATAGGAATTTTCAAGGTGACCAAAGGTACAGAGGCCCTACTCAATATCGTTATCGGAATTTCCGAAGTGGAGAACAACAATACGGAGGGCCGGCGAACTTTTCGAATCGACCTCCAGTAGTGAATAATTTTGGACACCCCCAATACGGAGGATACAGACCCCCACTTCCTCCTAAACCTGCTGTACCAATGGACGTGGATCAATCAATACAGACTAGGCAGGTAAACTATCAGAATAGGCCACAGTTGAGTAATGCTTTTAACAATGTTCAGCCTAACTTTAAGAGAAATAACTCAGGAAATATTCATCAGCCGCAAAAGCAGCAGAGAATGTTTAATGTTGAGGCCCAAATACGTGAGGATGCAGAGCCGGATGAAATGAATGGTTCTGATGAACAGGAATATGAGGTTTCCTATGACGAAGCGTACGAGGAGGATCTAGACGATCAGTTGGCAATTGTAGATGACGTTAATTTTTTAGACTAGCTTCAACGTTGCCATACCTCCCTTTCAGAATGAAAAATGGCAACGAACTTAAATTTCTTATAGACACCGGTTCGAACAAAAATTATATTAATGGCAAATTTATTAGAAACCCTCTAAAGAACCAGAAACCTTTTCATGTTAAGTCCGTAGGCGGCATAGTTAGTATAGAGACCCATAGTTTTATTGACATTTTTAATTGCGGGATCGGAAAGTTAGAATTTTACATCCTTCCTGGTCTAGAGACCTTTGATGGGATAATAGGGAATGATACCCTGAAATCTTTGAATGCAGTGATTTACACTTGGAGATCCTATCTCACAATTCTGGATGGAAAGAAATTTCCTTTGAAAGAGCTGCAAATTGATGAGATTAATAACATGAATCTACGTTTAAATCATCTAAATCCCGAAGAAGAAAAAGAAGTCAGGAATATTTTGGATGACCATCCAAACCTTTTTGCAGATCCCAATAAAAAACTCACTTATTCAACAATCGTACAAGCTGAAATTAATACGAGTAGTGATAGTCCAGTTTATTCAAAATCCTATCCGTATCCAATGGCACTGAAATCCGAAATTGACAAACAGATAGAAGAACTATTAAGGGACGGGATAATTCGCCCTTCCAGGTCCGCATATAATGCTCCAGTTTGGATAGTACCAAAAAAACCAGATGCTTCAGGTGTGAAAAAATACCGCATGGTTATTGACTATAGGAAACTTAATGAGATAACTAGACCTGACAGATACCCCATACCTGAAATTACAGAAATCTTGGCTAACTTAGGCGAACAGAAATACTTTTCCACCATAGATTTAAAGAGCGGATTCCATCAGATTCCACTTAGGGAATCCGATATTGAGAAAACAGCTTTTTCCGTCAAGAATGGAAAGTTCGAGTTCACAAGACTACCATTTGGACTACGTAACGCGTCTGCAATATTCCAAAGAGCTCTAGATGATATTCTTAGAGAGCATATAGGGAAACGGTGCTACGTCTACATTGATGACATTTTGATATTTGGTAGGACTAAAAAGGAACACATTGAAAATTTGAGGATAATATTCCGCACTTTGGAAGACTCTAATCTGAAAGTTCATTTGGACAAGAGTGAATTCTTAAAGGAAGAAATTGACTTCTTAGGGTTCAATGTAAAGGAAGGAGGTTTTTCTGCAAACCCAGACAGACTTAAGGCCATAGTTAATTTCCCTCAACCCAGAACAGTTCATGACTTGCGATCGTTCCTGGGTTTGACCGGACATTATCGGAGATTCATAAGGGGCTATGCTCAAATAGCCAAACCATTAACTTCCATGATGAGAGGCGATATAGGGAAAACCCCGAGAAACCAGTCAAAAAAAATCAGTGTCAATTTGAATTCCGAACAGATTGAAAGTTTCAAACAGCTCAAGAACTGTTTGGTATCGGAGGAAGTCGTTTTGAACTATCCCGACTTTGATAAGCCCTTTGAACTCACTACTGACGCCTCGAAATACGCTTTAGGAGCAGTTTTATCTCAAGGCAATAGACCTATCACATACCTTTCTAGAACTCTCAGTAGGGCAGAAGAGGAATATGCGACAAATGAGAAAGAAATGCTGGCGATAATTTGGGCTTTAAAGGAATTGAATTGTTACTTGTATGGAGCAAGAAGCATAAAGATATTTACCGACCATCAACCTTTGACATTTGCGCTAAGCAACAAGAACACAAATGTGAAGATGAAGAAGTGGAAGGCACAGTTAGAAGAATATAATTACGAGTTAATTTATAAACCAGGTAGCACGAATGTAGTCGCGGACACGCTATCGAGACCACCAGTGACAGATGTTAACTCCCTAACGCCCACGGTTCACAGTGCCGAGGACTCATCGGAAGACCTAATTCCTTCCGCTGAGGTGCCAATAAATACCTTCAAAAATCAGATCATTATTGAGGAATCATCAGCTTCCTCATATGAATTTAACATTGTATTTCCCTCCTACCATAGACATATCATTAAAGAAACCAGTCTAGCGGAATCAGATCTGAAAGTCATATTAAAGAGATACTTAAATCCTACAGTAGTCAACGGCATCAAGACCTCAGAGCCAGTTATGCTTATGATTCAAGCACTGTACCCTCATCACTTCAGAAACATTAAAGTACGATTCGCTCGAACAATGGTTGAAGATGTTACTGATGAGGAGAGACAAAAACAAATCATTATTGAGACTCACAACAGAGCACATAGGAATAATGCCGAGAATAGGAGACAAATTTTAGAGAGCTATTACTTCCCTTCCATGACTAGGAAAATAAAGAATGTGATCAATATCTGTAAAGTATGTAAAGAAAATAAGTATGAGCGACATCCGAACGCTCCCAAACTTAATAAGACACCTATGCCAACTTATCCTGGGCATACAATCCACATAGATATCTTCTCTACAGACAAGTTTCGAGTTTTAACCGCAATAGACAAATTTACAAAATTCGCAGTAACCAGAATGATAAATGGCAAAGGCATTGAAGACATTAGGAAACCATTGAGAGAAATAATTTTCTACTTTGGGGTCCCGAAGTCAATTGTATTTGATAACGAGCGATCTTTCAATTCTCAGACCATTCGGTTTATGTTGGAAGACGAACTTGGCATGGAAATTTTTACGGCACCGCCTTATAAGAGCGAGGTTAATGGGCAAATAGAGAGATTCCATTCGACCTTATCGGAAATTATGCGTTGCAGTAAGTGTGAGCGACCCGATTACTCTTTTGAGGAGCTATTGCAAGATAGCGTTAACAAGTACAATCACACAATACATTCGTCAATTGGAAAGAAACCCGTAGATCTATTTTTTGGACGACCGACGACCTTTGGACCAGAGGACTACGAAAGGACTCGCCTTAACAACTACGAAAGACTCTTGAGGAAACAGGAAAATGATTTGGCAAATCATAATCGTATTAGGGAAGAACCAAAAGAATATCAAGAAGGTCAGAAAATATTTGTCAAACAGAACAAGAGATTAGGAACCAAATTATCTAAACGTTTCAAAGAAGAAGTTGTAAAGGAGAATAGGCACTCAACTGTCCTGACTCAATCAGGGAGAATAGTCCATAAGAGTCATATCAGAAACTGACTTACTTATTTACCGGGTTTCCAGTTCTTAATTACAGGTTGCCTAGGGGTCACAGAAATATTGGACTACTCTCAATCAGAAGTGGTTCTTATAGAGAGTGGAATAGGAAAAATACAAACAGGGACATTCAAAATTTTGCATGTTATTAACATCAAGGAATATCATGACACTCTAGAGAGGATCAAGGACGACTTGGCCAAAGGAATTCCAGACAACCACCCACTACTCCCCTTCCTACATAATGACATCACTACCCTATCTCACCTTATAAATCGGCTAATGCCTGAAGAGAGATCTAAAAGATCTCTTGATGAGATTGGAACGGCGTGGAAATGGCTGGCAGGTAGTCCAGACCATGATGACCTTATGCTTTTGAAAAACAAAATCAATGAGTTAACAGACAACAGCAATAACCAGTTAATAATCAACAGAGATCTAATAGAAAGAATGCAGGAGATAACGAATGCGACAAATAGTATTTCAAAAATTTTAAAGACTAGTGAGGACTTCCGTAATACCCTCATATTGCAGGCAAAGTACAAAGTTGAAATTTTAAAGGAGGAAATAACGAATATTAATTCGGCCATTCATTTAACAAAATCCAACATTGTAAACACATTTATTTTATCGGAAATAGAAATTAGGAAAATAGAAGAAATATTTAATCAAGATGAAATCCCGTTTCAAAACATTGAACAAGCTTTAAATTTCGCACGAATAAAAATTGTAAACAATAGTACTAATATAATTTACATTATAAGCATTCCCAAAACTGTAAAAGAAATTTGTAATGTCATAACCATAAGACCTGTAAAAAATCAAAATACTGTTTTAAATCTTGATTATAAGAAAATTGTAAAATGTGAAAGAGCAACATTTGGAATTAAAAGTCCTTGTCAAAAAATAAATGGTATTGAATTATGTCTAGAATCTAATGTAGCCAATATAACAAACAATACATGTATTCCTAAATTAGTAACTAATAGCCCACATAATTGTTCAATAGTAAATGCAGATCACATTAATAATTTAGAGGAAATAGAACCTGGATTAATTTTGATAAATAACATAAAAGAAAATATTGTCATAAATGGAAACGAAAAAAATGTAACAGGAACTTATTTAATAAGATTTAGTAATTCTACAATTAGGATAGGCAACAAAAATTTCACCGTCGAAGAAGCTGCTTACTCCAAACCGTTGCCTGCGCTACTAAAACACTCAGCTAGAAACAACTACACCGAAGAAATACTATCTCTACAACTACTAAAAACGTTGCACGTGAAAAGTAATAAAAGAATCGAGCGTCTAAATACTGAATTCAAGACCAGTTTATGTTTTAACATCAGTCTCATATTAGCATTGGTCATCCTCCTGATGGCAGTAAAAATGAGGCAAAGGCGCAAAACTAGTATGAAAATTATAAAAATGACCCCACATGAAGGAATGTCTAGACCTCAAATAGAAATGACTGTGTCAGAAAGCCAATTGGCAGCCGGCACAACAGAATCTGTTATCAAAACAAAACAACTAGCAAACCACAATATTAACTTGAATCAACGCGGCAGTCTTTATAATCTGCCATATTTCTAAACACATCAATCGAGACGCTTGATAATTCGAGAGGGAGGAGTTAACGGCTCACCCTAATAAACATCAAACTAAATATGCAAACCAACTAGTAAACATTCCCATCATTATGCTGCGCAAGCAGTCCGACAAATCAACAGGAATATGACACCAGGGCAGTCATCCGCCACAAACACGCGCACTAATACCAGCGCACCGCAAGTGATGACTCAGCGTAATAACGAGCACGACCAGGCTGCAGTATAATATTAGTTTTAAGTTGAAGTAATTCATAATTGTAAATCCAACAAGAGAGGTGCATAGCACCGCAACATAAATGTTAGTAACAAAATAAAGAAACACCATAGCAGTGTGAAATAAACTTTAACTTCTAACATTAACTTATATATATATATATATATATATATATATATATATATATATATATATATATATATATATATATATATATATATATATATATATATATATATATATATATATATATATATATATATATATTATTTATATTTATATATTTATATATATAGATATAGATATATAAAATATATATAAATATATTAAATATATACATATATATATATTTTTTTTTTTTTGAACTAGCAAGACTAATTGTTTTGGGAGAACAACTTTACAAATATAAAAAACGTAAACATTAATATGTAATAAAAAAATAAAAGACTATTTCCAACATTTTTAGACAAACGCCATTAGCAACACGTTTAAAGGATTCCGTGGAACTTTTTTATTTTATTTTTGTTTATTGCTAATTTCCTTTTATTGCAAAAGAGAATAAAACTACCTTACTAACTTACAAAGGGGTTGCTGGACAATTCCTGCAGGAAAAGTAACCAGACACACCTAATGTTGACTATTAGTGAAGAAAATAAAAAAAAATAATATCATATGGTATCATAGCCCACAGTGTTGTATGGTATAAATTAGTCATTCAATATCAATTTGTGAGCAATTAATTCTATTAGACGTTAAATCGAAATTAAAAATGTGCGTAAATGAATAATTAACCAATATAGTTAAAGTGAGTGCTAATCTGTCTGAACAATACTTGAGAATTATATTAGGTATGCCATTTGGGCCTGTACATATAATCGATTTTAAACTGCGTAAATTATTCCCCGGCCGAAGGCCGGCTATTTACAAAAAGTGCCGTATTCAGAAACTTTTTTACGCGGACATACCCAAAAACAATTCGAACAACAATAGATTTTTATATATAGATTAAAAAGTAGTCGTGGTCAGTTCCTCTGCCCCAAATAAATACTTAGGGTTGGATGGAAAGTCAATAGTATCTTGTGTAATAATTTTCAAACCGATATCTTCATTATTTTGGCAAATATAAGGATTTTAGATAAATCGAAATAGTGGGTGTAAAAGAAGGCGTGGTCAATATTCTTCTCTTTAAAAATCTAACTCGGGGTATGACGAACGTTTGTACAAAAAAAATAATGCAAATTGGTCCAGCCGTTCTCAACTGATTCCATTACCAACGAACAACAATTGATTTTTATATACATAGATACCTCTGTCATGAGCTGTTATTCAATAAAGTGTAGCCACAAAACATTTGCTCAAAATGCATTTTGTCTAGTCTTTACCATTTTAGGTCTTTGCTATTTACCATTGTTATTACGTGGGTATTAAAATCTAGTTTTGAATCCATCAAGAGACCAAGATCGACAAATGAATCTACAGTTGATAATGAATGACCATCAATATTATATTGCAATATTATATTGCTATTTACAAAAAGTGTCAAAACTTGTTGGATAAGTATTTTCATAAGCTTTCCAAAGATATTTATATTGTCTATATCGGGTAATTGGATTCGGATCTTGTCGGGGTCTTGAACCTGGACTTTCGGGTCAAAAATCTGGGGTCCCAGATCCGTCCCCCAAGAAAAAAATAGTTTCCCGGGATCAGGGTAAAAATACCTACCACTGGAAATAATTTGAAGAGTTTTTACTAAATTGAAGAGTTTTTACTAAACTAGAGTTAAGCCAAAATCTTATATTATACCTTTGCATAAGTCTGTTAGTATCACAAGTTTGTCAAATCATAGATTATATTAATTATATATATAATTATAGAGGCATTGCAAAATTAAGCGACATTCCAAAATTGTTTGAATTACTACAGTGTTTTCACTCAAAACTAAATCTATATTAAGTCCATATTAGCATGGTTTTCGTAGTGGTCTGTCTCTCAACCACAACAAATCTTATACCATTTACGTCAACAGCGATAAAAGGATTACTTCAGCGTAATCAAACTGACACAATCTACACTGATTTTAGTAAAGCCTTTCATAGGGTTAACCATGAACTCCTAATATATCAATTAAATTACATGGGTTTCACAAACTTAGTCAAATGGATATCATCTTACTTACAAGATAGATCACAACTAGTTTTGTTTGAAGGGTATCTTTTCAAATCGATTAAAGTTTCATCGGATGTTCCGCAAGGAAGTTACCTTGGACCGGTCCCCTTTCTTTTATTTGTCACCGATTTACCTAATTCCACAAATTACTCGAAAGTATTAATGTACGCAGATGGTGTTAAATTATTCATTTCCCATAATTGTGATAAACAAGTTAATTTACTTCAAAAGAACTTAAATAGCCTTTTTCAATGATGCAGGTTCAATTGTATGGATTTAAATTTAAGCAATTGTAAGCATTCGGGCTTCTCCAGATCTTCTCTGACTTTGCAATATAATATTGACGGTCATTCATTATCAACTGTAGATTCATTTGTCGATCTTGGTCTCTTGATGGATTCAAAACTAAATTTTAATAGCCACGTAATAACAATGGTAAATAGCTGTAAATTGGGATCATTTAAAAGACCAAACGTCTTTTCCGTTTGAGCGTTTGTAAGACACTGAATTTATTTATTAAAAACTTTTCTTAAGAACTAGTTGTGATAATATGACTTAACCTAAATTATAACTAAGTGTAAATGAGAGAGAGAGAGAGATAGATACCAACCGTACACATGCATATGCACCATGCCACCATAAACCTTAGGGGGAGGTCATACACACGCATAGCTATCTCACATGTGGCAAGCAAACATGCTGCACTTGCTTATCAGTCTGAGTAAAGATTACATCCCATAATCTAACTCGACCATAACACATGCAGCAATTGAAAATTCTGTATTATTTATTTCTAACTCGAAGGTCTGCTCACCACATTTTCTTATCTTATTTCATGTGGACTGTATTAAGAAGATCCCAGTTTAACAAATCCCTCTCATCATTTTCTGTCACCTCGGCTTGTATTTTATTCGCTGCACCACTTCCACTAGGCATCTTCATCACAACTTGACCGTCTTCCAGCATTTTATTATTCCAGCGACGCATATTGCTTTTCTTCTTAGTTTTCATCTCGCTGGCAAACAGTTTATCTTCGACTTCTTCCAATCTCCCTGTGTCCAGTTTAAAAAGAGAGCTGTTCATCTACCTTTTCCATAGTTGATTCCTTTTTGGCAATTGGGTCTTCCATATAAACCTCTTCAACCATCATTTCTTCGTTGATATTGACCACTAATTTTGCAGCCAATTCATCAGCCTCGATTTTGGATGTTTTCTGCGATATGAGCAACTCTTCCTTAAGTTGCAATATTTCAGCCTCCAGCAGAAATATCCTTCTTTCTTTTTCTTGACCAGCTTCTAAATTTGCAGCCAACCCGTCACGTTCGGTTGCAGCTGCAAGCCGTTCTCTTTTTGCACAAGACAACTCATCACTAAGTTGTCTTATTACCGTTTTCAACGCCTTGCCCTCGCGTTCTGCCTCCTGGTTAGCCGCTCGTAATTTGTCCTTAGTATCCTCGGCTACACACACAGCATTTTCAACTTCCTCCTTCAATTTGGAGACAAGTTTGAGGGCATCTTCTTTTTCATCTTTCTGTGAAATCAAGGCAAACTCCATTTCCTAAATATCACCTTCCATTTTTCTCATTACGGCTACCGCTGCTTCGCGCCCCTCTCGCTCGACGTCCAATTTGGATGTTATGCAGGCCACTTGTTTCTTCAAGCCAAGGACTTGCTCTTTGGTCTCCACATTAAGATCCTGCGTGACTTTAAGGATGATCTTAACATCTTCCAAATACAGCCTCGCTGTCCCTTTCGGCTGACTTGCTCTGACAGCAGCGGCTAGTTTGGACTTCTTTAGAAGCATCTCTAAAAAGCGCCTATGAACGCATGGATGCAATATTACGTCTCTTGCCGCGTCCATAATTTTTTCTTTGGCGAAGTCAAATACGCCTTCTATGGCTTCTTCTGTCTTTAAGGTACTCATTATTTCCATAATTGTACCCATCATTTCGAGAAGAGTGGCAGCCTCTTCCTTTATTTTCATCATTGGCGGCCGTTTCACCGATTCGTCCTCCTGGGCATATGCATCACCCCTTCTGTCTGAAGATTTCAAATATGAGGCACCCTCGGTGTGCACCGCCACCACAGTCTTCTGTGCTAAAGTTTCCATCTGACTCAGCATCTTTTTATTTGGCTTATAAATTTCTTCTGTATGGGAACAATTCCAGCTGCAGTTTTAGCTCGGTAATTTTCCACTCTTGAAGACCAATTTTAGCCTGACAGAATTTCCTCGATGTTAAGGCAAATTCTTCAACATTTATCCTCTACCGATCCGGCTCGGTGGACCAATGTAAATTGGGATCATTTAAAAGACCAAACGTCTTTTCCGTTTGAGCGTTTGTAAGACACTGAATTTATTTATTAAAAACATTTCTTAAGAACTAGTTGTGATAATATGACTTAACCTAAATTATAACTAAGTGTAAATGAGAGAGAGAGAGAGATAGATACCAACCGTACACATGCATATGCACCATGCCACCATAAACCTTAGGGGGAGGTCATACACACGCATAGCTATCTCACATGTGGCAAGCAAACATGCTGCACTTGCTTATCAGTCTGAGTAAAGATTACATCCCATAATCTAACTCGACCATAACACATGCAGCAATTGAAAATTCTGTATTATTTATTTCTAACTCGAAGGTCTGCTCACCACATTTTCTTATCTTATTTCATGTGGACTGTATTAAGAAGATCCCAGTTTAACAAATCCCTCTCATCTACACTAGGTAGCCCCGCTTTTCTCTTTTATTATAAAAACATGTTCACTTATCCGTGAACAATAGCAAAGACCTAAAATGGTAAAGACTAGACAAAATGCATTTTGAGCAAATGGTTTGTGGCTACACTATATTGAATAACAGCTCAGGACAGAGGTATCTATGTATATAAAAATCAATTGTTGTTCGTTGGTAATGGAATCAGTTGAGAACGGCTGGACCAATTTGCATTATTTTTTTGTACAAACGTTCGTCATATCCCGAGTTAGGTTTTTAAAGAAAAAATATTGACCACGCCTCCTTTTACGCCCACTATTACGATTTTTCTAAAATCTTTATATTTGCCAAAATAGTGAAGATATCGGTTTGAAAATTATTACACAAGATACTGTTGACTTTCCATCCAACCCTAAGTATTTATTTGGGGCAGAGGAACTGACCACGACTACTTTTTAATCTATATATTAAAATCAATTATTAAAATCAATTATTAAAAAATTAAAATCAATTGTTGTTCGGTGGTAATCGAATCAGCTAAGAACGGCTGGACGGATTTGAATATTTTTTTAAAATGTTCGTCCTACCCCGATTGTGGCTTTTATGCAAAGAAAAAGTGACCACGCCTACTTTTACGTCCATTTTTTCGATTTACCTAAAATCCTAATATCTGCCAAAATAATGAAGATATTTGTTCCATAGTTAGTATATGACGTACTCTTGACTCTCCCTCCAACCCTAGGTATCTGCTTGGGGTAAGAGGAACTGGCCACACATACTTTAAATTTATATGTATACAATTTAAAAAATATAGTAACACATCGGTTGAGAACTGATTGGCCGAATTGACTCTAATTTTCTTTTGGTTGTTTGTAATTATAGTGGAAACGTTTTCATGAATGAAAATTTTGAGAAACCTCTAGAAGTGAAAAGAATTCAGAATGCATTTTGGAATTGAAAATTCTTGTTGAAAAAAAAAAAATCGAGAAAGTATGCATATATTCTATACAATTTTGATTAAAAAATACTTCTCAAAGCATCAAAACATTTCAAACTCCAACGTACTTTCAATTTGTGGTTATGCTAATTGGGGAAAAATAGTAAATTAAATAGTAAACAGTTATTGCCGGTATTGTTTCCACAATACTGAGAACTTTAAATGTCAAATTATAACAAAAGCATACAAAAGGGTGAATGTTTAGCGGTATTATTATACCTAAACGTATATATTCCAACTTCCTAGGAATATTGTATAAATGTTCAAAAATTAACATAAATATTTCGCCTTTATTGCGATTTTAACGAACGGCCACATACACAGACGGATATAGATTAACTGACATAGGATTTTGCACAAAAATGGTCTGATGAATAGGGAATAAGTCATAAAGTAGACTTTTCGTAATTTTTTTAACAAATGATTTATAACTTCGAAAATGATTTCGAGGCCTTCAAAATACCTCAAATCGACAGGTTATATGGGAAATCAGTATTAAAGGACTACACTTAAGTGTACTGAAATCATAAAATGCCACATTGGAGCACATTTAATCGACGAATATTAGGAGATAATATTATATGTGCTAAGTCTGGAAGACGCATATTAAATTTGGTGAGCTCTAACGTAAACACAACAAAAAACCACAAAACAAGGAAAACAGCAATAAGCATGAACACCGCCAAATTTGTAGATTGACTATAGCTGCAAGCCAACATTTGCTCTGTTCCAGCACTTGCAAGAATCTACTAGTTTTGCAATTTTCTTCGATATCATAAAGGAAAAATCGGTTATCGTAGTAAAAACTTTTATATTCTTACAGTTCTGGAACAGACCAATTGTTTATCAAAGTTAAGGCTTTTTAAAGTGAAAAGATAACCATTTATAACGCGGTCCGGCTTAGCTGGTTCACCATAAATATGTATTGTGCACTCTATATTAATAATTTGAAACGAATACAACAATAAACCACAAAAGAAGGAAGACAGCAATAAGCATGAACACCGCTAAATTTGTAGATTGACGATATTTGCAAGCCAACATTGTTTATCAAGGCTTTAGGCTTCTTAAAGAGAAAAGCTAACCATTTACAGCTTATATTAGGTTCTTAAAAATATGCATTACACGCTAATACTATAGGCCAGCAACGCGGTCCGGGTTAGCTAGTCTTAATATAAAAACCACAAAGTTTGAAAAATCCAAAAATGTGGTTTCAAAATTATATTTCATAGACCTTTTCAAAAATTTACATATAGCCTTAGCGGTTTAAATCAGTTAACATTGGTAGCTATGTATCAGAGGGCTGCCTCGAGTATGCAAAAATTCAACCACACTCGGTTTCTTACATGATTTTTGTTGATGCAGTCGTTTAGATTGATCTGAATGAAGTTACCGTTTTCGCATCGGATCGAATCGAACGCTTAGTTTGAATCACTTCACTCACAATTAAACATGAGTGTTCGAGACGGTTTGATGTATTCAGCAACATGAATAGATCGACACATGAATGTAAATGAGCAATCACAATAGTGATTGTTTTCTTTGAATCGAGTTCGTTCAGCGTCACTGTTTATTCCACCATTCAATCAAGGTGGGACAGTTTATTTTGACTTTTATAATATTTGAAATTGAAGAATATTGTAATAGTGCGACCAAAATTGTTCCAAGTAGAATCTACACACGTGTAGGTAACCGAAATATCGATGTTTGTGAAAAATCTTGACCAATATTGTAAAATAAGAAAATATTTAAACATTTTAATGTGTTTCTTTATTAAAAATATTAATTTTGATTTTTAGAAATAAGTCTCTGAAGTCTAACATGCCAAAAACCGAAATAAAATTAAAATTCTTTATTTATTAAATATAATTTGTACTAATTTCTGTAATGGGGACAGCTTTTAGTTATGAAATCCTCAGTAAAATTACAATCATGGTCTCGCTCAGATTCGAACAATTGTATTTTTTTATTAAATCAAATTACTCACTTAACTAGGATGAATCAAACCGATCAGAATCATCATAGATGATCGATTCGTTATGAAAAATTCAACATAAGTTCGTAAACAAATAACTCATATGAGCTGTATGATTACGAACACAAAACATCGATCAAATGTTCACAAGAAAACAAATATGCCAAAAATATTGGTTGTTTGGCTTTACTCTAGTTTAGTAAAAACACTTAATTTTTTTCCAGTGGTAGGTATTTTTACCCTGATTTCGGGAAACTATTGTTTTCTTGGGGGACGGACCCGGGGCCCCGGATTTTTGACCCGAAAGTCCGGGTTCAAGACCTCGACTAGACCCGAATCCAATTACCCGATATAGACAACATAGTTATCGGTTATGAAAATACCTACAAACATGTGGTCACATGATGGGGTAAGTGGTCACTGTTCGGAAGTTATAGTTAAATTTTCGATTTTTGGACCCGGATTTTTTATAAAATCCCCAAAAAGTCAAAAAAGGTTCCATTACGGGGGACATCAAAATTCATGCCAAATTATAGCTGACACTCTTACCTTTCCGAAATGCTACAATTTGTGCTAATACGTTTTTCGGGTCCAGAGATATGGGCCTTTACATTCGCATAACCCGGTTCTAACCAGTTAATAAAAAAAGTTTCCAATAAAAAGGGTTTATTTCGCGTAGCAGTCGTTGGAATTACAAAAGTTTTCTAAATTTGGCAATTTTTCTAAATAGCAGGCCTTCGGCCGGGACTTTAGATTTTCTCCTCTGGGTATGTCCTACACCAGCTAACGCGAACAAAAGGTTTCTAAATTTGACATTTTTGGAAATAGGCGGTCTTCGGCCGGGGCTTGAGATTTTCTCCTCTGAGTATGTCCACAGGCTAACGCGAACCAATGTTTCTAAATTGTAAACCTTTTGTAAGTAGCCGGCCTTCGGCCGGGGCCAGTACCAATTTTGTCTATATCAGGCAATTGGATCCGGGTCTAGTCGGGGTCTTGAACCCGGACTTTCGGGTCAAAAATCTGAGGGTCCCGGGTCCGTCCCCCAAGAAAAAAATAGGTTCCCGAAATCAGGGTAAAAATACCTACCTAACTTCGGAAAAATGTAAGAGTTTTTACTAAACTAGAGTTGTTCCCTCAATTCATCTCCCAATCCAGAAGTATTGCAAATTGTCGTCTTTTTTTAAACAAAACAATTTTTATAATAAAATATTTTTCCGAAATGGAGATAAACGTACCTACCTCTGAAATAAATTAAAAATGGTTTGGTTTTTACAACAAAGTTCTAAAGTTAGTACATATTTATTGTGCCAGGTGTAGTCTTTTTTTGTAAATAAAAATTAAATTGTTACATGTCTTTTAAAGCTAATTCTATTCTTTTTATGAATTCATTGATTTGATTTCTATTAACTTGGAATTGTATATAACTTTCGCTTTTACTTTGTAAGTCAATGCTTAAACTCAAAGTAATATTTATCAATATCTTAAAATTTCGATCAAAGCTGCTGTCACCCAAAACAAGCCTTACATCCCAATCAAATGATTTAACTAAAGGACAATCGTTACTATTTTGTTCTCTTATAAGAAAACGGATAATCTCCTCTTTTCTAGCTGAGTAAACTGATTTTATGATATATTGCAACTCAGGGGAAAACATTGACTGGTCATCAATATCTCTTTCCGAACAGCACATTAGTCGATAATGTTTGGCCATGTTACGCGAAGCTAGCAAAAAGTCGTCTGGATTGTGAAATCCGAACTTATGACATTGCCGCATCAAGGTATTTTCATCTTTATTTCCAATGAGAAAGTCAATTGACTGATTGAGAATCTGAGAGATAAATTTTATCATTAAATACCACACAATTGAATCACTGGCATTATCACCTCTATCAATATTTCTTTATTATCAATATTTAATAAAAATTCGTACTGTCCCATTTTGTTTATTGTGTTATATTATACGAGTTTTATAGTCTCGTTCGAATATAGTTCAAAATATTCACAAACCGAAATATTGTTACGAGAGCTCTCTAACTGGCTTAGAGCATGTTCAGATGTGCTATAGAACAAATTGAAGTGCATAATGGTTTTCTCATATTTAAGCCATAGTGGGATAATACTGGTAACAGCAAGTGTTGTGCAACTATCGTAACTACAAACATATACACATTTGTTTTTGTACGTAATAGAAAATGGAAACAAAATAATTAATTTTCAATAAATTATTTTAATTTGTCTTTTTAAATTTAAAATGTTGAGGAATAGTTATTCAATTATTTAATTTGACTGTTTTCTTATCATTCCTCTGAATGTAAAGTTGCTAGCTATAGGTCCAAATCTCTCAACACTTCAATCAATCGCAAAAAAATCGTGGAAAAGGCAACATCACTTTCAAATAGAAACCAAACTGCATAGATATATAGGCCCGTTCTTATATCTTTCCTTTATAATCCACTTTTGTTATCCTTTACTTTAGGAAGGATAAGGTTCACATTATCTCATTACTACATCTTACCCATGGTAGAAGAATATAGGTAGATGCGTCAACGCTTGGGAACATTGATATGTCAATATTTTTTAAGTGCTTTGTCAAAAATAAGGCGAGTTTTATATGTTTTTTTTTAATGACATGTATTTTACCACAATTTTTACAAATTTCAATAATTTTTCATTCACGATTTTCAGTATCAAAATCGGTTTCACAGTTGATTGTCCCAGCAGCTGTGTCGATGCGACTACCTGTATTCTTCTACCATGATCTTACCTTTGGAATATATGAATTTTTTACAGAGATATGGCTAGCTTTTTGTAAAAGTAACTGGTAGTCACTGCATTTTTTTCACAATGACATCTTCATTTTAGTTTAAAAATAATCAACAAAACACCTGCGTGAAGTAAGCAACGTTGCTAACTATCGATAACATCGAATTTCACCAAAAATACAGGGTGACTCAGAACATCGAAATTTCACATTTAATACCTTTTTTTCAACTGTGCGTCAGAGAAAAAACCTGGAACCGATTTGAAAACAAAATTAATTTATAAAATTATGGATGAAAAAGTCCATGAAATAAACAAATTTTGTTCCATAATGAATTCTCATACCCCTGTTATTAATTCCATAAAAACATCGCAAATCAGTTTATGATAAAAGAACATTTTCAAATTCTGATATTTCACTGGTGGTCAGGGCGGAAATCTGCCTCTGGAAGCCTCCATATAAAAACGTCCAAAAAACTGTGAATGTCAAATGAAAGTGGGAGCCCTTACGAGTATTTTGGCATATAAAATGTTCTCCAAGTCAGTTTTTGGTAGAAGAAATTTTCCAATTTTCTCATATTCCACTGGTGGTCAGGACGGTAATCTGGCTCTGGAAGCCTCCATATAAAAACGTCCAATAAACTGTGAATGCTAAATGAAAGTGGGAGCCCTTACAAGTATTTTGGCATATAAAATGTTCTACAAGTCAGTTTTTGGTAGAACAAATTTTCCAATTTTCTCATATTCCACTGGTCGTCAGGACGGGAATGTGGCTCTGGAAGCCTCCATATAAAAACGTCCAAGAAACTGTGAATGCCAAATGAAAGTGGGAGCCCTTACGAGTATTTTGGCATATAAAATGTTCTCCAAGTCAGTTTTTGGTAGAACAAATTTTCCAATTTTTTCATATTCCACTGGTGGTCAGGACGGGAATCTGGCTCTGGAAGCCTCCATATAAAAACGTCCAAAAAACTGTGAATGCCAAATGAAAGTGGGAGCGCTTACGAGTATTTTGGCATATAAAATGTTCTCCAAGTCAGTTTTTGGTAGAACAAATTTTCCAATTTTCTCATATTCCACTGGTCGTCAGGACGGGAATGTGGCTCTGGAAGCCTCCATATAAAAACGTCCAAGAAACTGTGAATGCCAAATGAAAGTGGGAGCCCTTACGAGTATTTTGGCATATAAAATGTTCTCCAAGTCAGTTTTTGGTAGAACAAATTTTCCAATTTTTTCATATTCCACTGGTGGTCAGGACGGGAATCTGGCTCTGGAAGCCTCCATATAAAAACGTCCAAAAAACTGTGAATGCCAAATGAAAGTGGGAGCGCTTACGAGTATTTTGGCATATAAAATGTTCTCCAAGTCAGTTTTTGGTAGAACAAATTTTCCAATTTTATCATATTCCACTGGTGGTCAGGACGGGAATGTGGCTCTGGAAGCCTCCATATAAAAACGTCCAAGAAACTGTGAATGCAAAATGAAAGTGGGAGCCCTTAAGAGTATTTTAGCATATAAAATGTTCTCCAAGTCAGGTTTTGGTAGAACAAATTTTCCAATTTTCTCATATTCCACTGGTGGTCAGGACGGGAATCTGGCTCTGGAAGCCTCCATATAAAAACGTCCAAAAAACTGCGAATGCCAAATGAAAGTGGGAGCCCCTACGAGTATTTTGGCATATAAAATGTACTCCAAGTCAGTTTTTGGTAGAACAAACTTTCCAATTTTCTTATATTCCACTGGTGGTCAGGACGGGAATCTGGCTCTGGAAGCCTCCATATAAAAACGTCCAAAGAACTGTGAATGCAAAGTGAAAGTGGGAGCCCTTACGAGTATTTTGGCATATAAAATGTTCTCCAAGTCAGTTTTTGGTAGAACAAATTTTCCAATTTTCTCATATTCCACTGGTGGTCAGGACGGGAAACTGGCTCTGGAAGCCTCCATATAAAAACGTCCAAAAAACTGTGAATGCCAAATGAAAGTGGGAGCAATTACGAGTATTTTGGCATATAAAATGTTCTCCAAGTCAGTTTTTGGTAGAACAAATTTTCCAATTTTCTCATATTCCACTGGTCGTCAGGACGGGAATGTGGCTCTGGAAGCCTCCATATAAAAACGTCCAAGAAACTGTGAATGCCAAATGAAAGTGGGAGCCCTTACGAGTATTTTGGCATATAAAATGTTCTCCAAGTCAGTTTTTGGTAGAACAAATTTTCCAATTTTCTCATATTCCACTGGTGGTCAGGACGGGAATCTGGCTCTGGAAGCCTCCATATAAAAACGTCCAAAAAACTGTGAATGCCAAATGAAAGTGGGAGCGCTTACGAGTATTTTGGCATATAAAATGTTCTCCAAGTCAGTTTTTGGTAGAACAAATTTTCCAATTTTATCATATTCCACTGGTGGTCAGGACGGGAATGTGGCTCTGGAAGCCTCCATATAAAAACGTCCAAGAAACTGTGAATGCAAAATGAAAGTGGGAGCCCTTACGAGTATTTTAGCATATAAAATGTTCTCCAAGTCAGGTTTTGGTAGAACAAATTTTCCAATTTTCTCATATTCCACTGGTGGTCAGGACGGGAATCTGGCTCTGGAAGCCTCCATATAAAAACGTCCAAAAAACTGCGAATGCCAAATGAAAGTGGGAGCCCCTACGAGTATTTTGGCATATAAAATGCACTCCAAGTCAGTTTTTGGTAGAACAAACTTTCCAATTTTCTTATATTCGACTGGTGGTCAGGACGGGAATCTGGCTCTGGAAGCCTCCATATAAAAACGTCCAAAAAACTGTGAATGCAAAGTGAAAGTGGGAGCCCTTACGAGTATTTTGGCATATAAAATGTTCTCCAAGTCAGTTTTTGGTAGAACAAATTTTCCAATTTTCTCATATTCCACTGGTGGTCAGGACGGGAAACTGGCTCTGGAAGCCTCCATATAAAAACGTCCAAAAAACTGTGAATGCCAAATGAAAGTGGGAGCCCTTACGAGTATTTTGGCATATAAAATGTTCTCCAAGTCAGTTTTTGGTAGAACAAATTTTCCAATTTTCTCATATTCCACTGGTGGTCAGGACGAGAATCTGGCTCTGGAAGCCTCCATATAAAAATGTCCATAAAACTGTGAATGCCAAATGAAAGTGGGAGCCCTTACGAGTATTTTGGCATATAAAAAGTTCTCCAAGTCAGTTTTTGGTAGAACAAATTTTCCAGATTTTCTCCTCTAGGTATGTCCGACACCGGCTAACGCGAACAAAAGGTTTCTAAATTCGGAACCTTTTGTAAATAGCCGGCCTTCGGCCGGGGCTTGAGATTTTCTCCTCTGGGTATGTCCCACACCGGCTAACGCGAACCAATAATTTCTGAATTTGATGCTTACGCGAAATATACCTTTTTTTATTGAAAACATAGTTTTAATTAACGGGTTAGAATCGGGTTATGCGGATGTAAAGACCCATATCTCTGGACTGAGTAAAGGTATTAGCACAAAGCATTTTGGAAAGGTAATGCACCCTTTTTTGACTTTTTGGGGGTTTTATAAAAAATCCGGGTCCAAAAAATCGATAATTTGACTATAACTTCCGAACCGTAACATGTGACCACTTGTTGGATAGGTATTTTTATAAGCTTTCCAACGATATCTATATTGTCTATATCAGGTAATTGGATCCGGGTCTAGTCGGGGTCTTGAACCCGGAATTTCGGGTCAAAAATCTCGGGTCCCTGGTCCGTCCCCCAAGAAAAAAATAGTTTCCCGGGATCAGGGTAAAAATACCTACCTCTGGAAAATTTTTCGAAAATATTAAAGAGTTTTTACTAAACTAGAGTTGTTCCCGGTTTTATTTAAATATTCTACACAAATATAATAATATACAATCATTGACTAATTCACTTAATAATTTATATCAAATATTTGTTTTCGATCTATAACAAAAGGCAAAAGGCGAAAACACAGCAGACAAGGCAGAGTTGGTTTTATGCGATTGTCGCCGTCTAATATTGACATATAGCAGCTCTTACGACGGCGTTAAATATTTAAGATATTGTGCTGTTCACACTCCTATCTTTGGAGTATTGTAGAAGAATACAGGTAGATGCAGCAACGCTTGGGAATATTGATGTGTCAAAAAATTTAAAATGTTTTGTCAATAATAAGTAGATTTTTATATGTATTCTTATACGATGCAAATCGGAGGTTGTTATGATATGAATTTTTCAACAATTTTTACAAATTTCAATAATTTTGTTGTTACAAAATGGCCAGGCTTAATCCCTTTATTGTTGTTTTTATAAAAACAAGGAGAAGAAGAGGAGAACGATGGTAATGTTTACCGGGGGTAAGACGGGGAATACCAACGTTTCGGAAAGAGCCACCAATCCTCATCAGTTCCCTTGTTTTTTGTCTGGGATATACCCTCTATACTATGGATAAGGAACTTACTTTTCAAAAATTGTGACAGTTTGGCAATTTTACAATTTTACTGAGTTTTAGCCAGTTTTGAATTTCTTAATATTTTTCTTATATTTAAGATTACGAATTCTGTCATCAGTTTACAAATGTAATGCTTGTTCAGCCTCGCTGCATTCTATGTCTTACAACACTGTCCGCTGCCATTGATAAAATTCTCACATCCGATACTCAACTTACCCTCATACATGCTGACCTTTGTCAACTAAGTCTTAAATCGAAGTGTTTGTTAGAAAATGTATTAAACATTTTTCAATTTAATCTTACACTTAGTTCCAATTATGGTACAATAAAAAGGTAAGGTAGAGCTACCTTCCGATTACAATTTTTTTCTCATTGTGCCCGACTTCTGCCAATTTTGTGTATGTATATATTGTTTTGAAAAATTAAAACAAAATATTTTGAAAACCAATGATTGGAAGACACTTACATTGTGGCTCGCGCATTAAGGCTATTAACCAGCATAGGCATGAAATTGAAAGATTGAACAGTTTTGATCATATTTTTGAGAGAAAATCAATCATTCATTTTTCACGCTATTTAACTCTTTTTAAAAATGAGAAAAAATATAAAAAAAATCAAAATCATTTTGAATGAGTCTGACAAGAAGCGGGTGTAGCCTTAAAGTACGTTTATATATATGAGGGTTAACCCACTGGATTTGGATTTAAATTGTCATGTCCATTACTTTTACTTCAAATAAATCCTCTCAAAGTAGGTTAACCCTACAAAAAGTTCTAACGTAAACATGGCATTAGAGCTGCATTTCTGTAGTTTTACGAAGCTGTTCTACCTCCTTATTGTACCATGGCTCCAATCACAATAGTTTTTTTTTGACGTTTTTATATGGAGGCTTCCAGAGCCAGATTCCCGTCCTGACCATCAGTGGAATATGAGAAAATTGGAAATTTTGTTCTACCAAAAACTGACTTGGAGAACATTTTATATGCCAAAATACTCGTAAGGGCTCCCACTTTCATTTGGCATTCACAGTTTTTTGGACGTTTTTATATGGAGGCTTCCAGAGCCAGATTCCCGTCCTGACCACCAGTGGAATATGAGAAAATTGGAAATTTTCTTCTACCAAAAACTGACTTGGAGAACATTTCATATGCAAAAAGACTCGTAAGGGCTCCCACTTTCAGTTGGCATTCACAATTTTTTGGACGTTTTTATATGGATGCTTCCAGAGCCAGATTCCCGTCCTGACCACCAGTGGAATATGAGAAAATTGGAAAATTTGTTCTACCAAAAACTGACTTGGAGAACATTTTATATGCAAAAAGACTCGTAAGGGCTCCCACTTTCATTTGGCATTCACAGTTTTTTGGACGTTTTTATATGGAGGCTTCCAGAGCCAGATTCCCGTCCTGACCACCAGTGGAATATGAGAAAATTGGAAAATTTGTTTTACCAAAAACTGACTTGGAGAACATGTTATATGCCAAAATACTCGTAAGGGTTCCCACTTTCATTTGGCATTCACAGTTTTTTGGACGTTTTTATATGGAGGCTTCCAGAGCCACATTCCCGTCCTGACCACCAGTGGAATATGAGAAAATTGGAAATTTTGTTCTACCAAAAACTGACTTGGAGAACATTTTATATGCCAAAATACTCGTAAGGGCTCCCACTTTCAGTTGGATTCACAGTTTTTTGGGCGTTTTTATATGGAGGCATCCAGAGGCAGATTTCCGTCCTGACCACCAGTGGAAAATGAGAAAATTGGAAAATTTGTTCAACCAAAAACTGACTTGGAGAACATTTTATATGCCAAAATACTCGTAAGGGCTCCCACTTTCAGTTGGATTCACAGTTTTTTGGGCGTTTTTATATGGAGGCTTCCAGAGGCAGATTTCCGTCCTGACCACCAGTGAAATATCAGAATTTGAAAATGTTGTTGTATCATAAACTGATTTGCGATGTTATGTATGGAATTAATAACTGGGGTATGAGAATTCATTATGGAACAAAATTTGTTTATTTCATGGATTTTTTCATTCATAATTTTATAAATTAATTTTGTTTTCAAATCGGTTCCAGGTTTTTTCTCTGACGAACAGTTGAAAAAAAGGTATTAAATGTGAAATTGCTATGTTCTGAGTCACCCTGTAGTTTTGGTGAAATTCGATGTTATCGATAGTTAGCAACGTTGCTAACTTCACGCAGGTAAGTTTTTATATCTTTTCGTGAAATAAATCGATAATTCAGTTCTTCAATATAAAATAGACGATAAGTGTTATCAATTTTTTATTTAAATAAATTTTGCTGATATTGTCATAGTATGAATATAAAATATGGCAACAGGAATTTGTAAACTTAACATTAAAAGATAAAGGGAAGATGGTCTGATCTTTTGCTTATCAGACTCATTCAAAATTATATACAACAATTGTTTTCATTTTTTTATATATTTCCTAATATTTGAAATGAGATAAATAGCGCGAAAAATGAATGAAATGCCTGGATTTTCCCCCAAAAAATACGATCCAAACTGTTCAACCACATAATTTCATTTCTAAACTGGCTAATAGCTTAAATGCGAGAGTCGCAAAGTCCGTGCCTTCCATTCATTGGTTTTGAAAATGTTTTCTTTTCATTTTTTCCAAACACGAAATACATACACAAAATTGGAAGAAAAAGGCACACTTAGAAAAAAATTGTAATCAGCTGGTTGCTCTACCTTACCTTTTTATTGTACCATGGTTTTAGAAAACATGAAATATATGACTTTATTACTTGATGTGATGCTGCTGTTCCTTAACCGCGAAAAAAGTCCTGCACCATCGCTGTTGGCCTTTTGTACAGTACAACAGCGTTATTTTCTATTATTAGGCAAAAAATGTTCAATGTGAAATTGTATATCAAAAATGTGTATTGTATGTGTATCATAAAGGGTCAAATCGAATTTGACACTAGAAAAATATAGGTAGATGCATCAACGCTTGGGAACATTGATATGTCAAAATTTTTAAAGAGCATTGTCAAAAATATTATGATTTTTATATGTTTTCATATACGACGCAAATCGGAGGTTGTTATGATATGTATTTTTCAACAATCTTTACAAATGTCGATAATTTTTATTTCAAGTTTTTCAATTTAAAAATCGGTTTCCCAGAAGCTGTGTCGAGGCGACTACCTGTATTATTCTATCATGGTAATACCATAGAGCAGGGATGCTCAAAACAAAAAATGAATGTGTATTGGTGCGAGAGAGTGAACATCCACTCAAAGAAATTTCATGAGTTGTTGGCGCCAACTAATGCATAATGATATTATTATTATTAGAGTGTACTAGCATATTATAGGGGGAAATGTTTTGTTTTGTATAAATACAAATATATAAATTTAATTTTAATTCAACTAAAAACATAAATAAATAATTAAATTAAATGTAAAAAAACCAATTCACCGATTAATTTACAAATAATCGATACAAAAGTAGTTAAATAAGCATACACTTGTTTTAGTGCTACTTTAGGAAGACGGGTTAATGGCTCTGAACGTAGAGACGGCAACTTCTAGTTGGCTGCACACCGAGGTCCGCGGTTCTTTCCAGAGAACGGCCCTTGTAAGCCATCATCCACACCAAATATGCCTGATGAGCCGCGTAACCAACGGCGAAACGCGTCGCATAGTGGTGAGTGTGTGATAGTGTCTATCTGGCTTTCCTTTTCACTGCAAATTTCAGATCATTAAGCTCGTCTCGAAAGAGAAATCAAACACATAAATCATAAAACATATGATCTTCGCTTTAATAAGGCAAAACTCAAAAATTCAGCCGAGCCCGGCTGTGGGATTTGAACCGCGGACCTCGGTGTGCAGCCAACTAGAAGTTGCCGTCTCTACGTTCAGAGCCATTAACCCGTCTTCCTAAAGTAGCACTAAAACAAGTGTATGCATTGGAAGCAATGTAGTTGTTGTGGACAAAAAATCCATCACTACAAAAAACAAAAACTTTGCTGTGAAAAAAGATCTGCCAACAGAACTAGAGTCGAACCTGGAGAGTTTCTAGTGTATAATTCGCATATGCTAATTTGCAATAAGTTCGAAATATATACTACTTTCCAGAGAACGGCCCTTGTAAGCCATCATCCACACCAAATATGCCTGATGAGCCGCGTAACCAACGGCGAAACGCGTCGCATAGTGGTGAGTGTGTGATAGTGTCTATCTGGCTTTCCTTTTCACTGCAAATTTCAGATCATTAAGCTCGTCTCGAAAGAGAAATCAAACACATAAATCATAAAACATATGATCTTCGCTTTAATAAGGCAAAACTCAAAAATTCAGCCGAGCCCGGCTGTGGGATTTGAACCGCGGACCTCGGTGTGCAGCCAACTAGAAGTTGCCGTCTCTACGTTCAGAGCCATTAACCCGTCTTCCTAAAGTAGCACTAAAACAAGTGTATGCATTGGAAGCAATGTAGTTGTTGTGGACAAAAAATCCATCACTACAAAAAACAAAAACTTTGCTGTGAAAAAAGATCTGCCAATAGAACTAGAGTCGAACCTGGAGAGTTTCTAGTGTATAATTCGCATATGCTAATTTGCAATAAGTTCGAAATATATACTACTTTCCAGAGAACGGCCCTTGTAAGCCATCATCCACACCAAATATGCCTGATGAGCCGCGTAACCAACGGCGAAACGCGTCGCATAGTGGTGAATGTGTGATAGTGTCTATCTGGCTTTCCTTTTCACTGCAAATTTCAGATCATTAAGCTCGTCTCGAAAGAGAAATCAAACACATAAATCATAAAACATATGATCTTCGCTTTAATAAGGCAAAACTCAAAATCTTTTTCTTTCTCTGCAGTTGTCTTTCTTCTTCTTCCTCTAAAATTATATCAATTCAAGTAGCGCAAGAGCATCCGAGTTCATGTTGACGCTTCAAAACTACTTTGTAAATGAAAAGTTGGTACAACAGTTGTATGAAAAGTTGGTACGTGCGAGGAGACCGACCAACTTTTTCATACAACTTAAAAGTGACAAGTTGGGCCAACTGTTGGTGTGTCTGAGGGCAGCTTAATAACATAGTAGAATAATATAGGTAGATACATCAACGCTTGGGAACATTGATAAGTCAAAAATAAGTAGATTTTTATATGTTTTCTTATACGACGCAAATAGGTTGATATAGTATGTATTTTACAACAATTTTTACAAACTTTCATTCATTTTTTCATTCAACATTTTCAATTTCATATTAAGTTTGACAGTTTATTGTCCCAGCAGCTGTGTCGATGCGGCTACCTGTATTCTTCTACCATGCTTAATAATTACCCATGGTACAATAAGGAGGTAGAACAGCTTCGTAAAATTACAGAAATACAGTCCTAAGGCTATGTCAATTTCCTGTCAAATTTGCATGCAAAATTAATTAAATATTTTTCCTCATTTTAAAAATAAATAAAAGAGCGGGAAAAATGATGATTCTCATCAAAAAAAAGTCCTGAGCGAATGCTCATATTTAATTCCAATCACTCTTACAACAACGAAAAAATATGTCTTATCCCTTACAGAATGTCCTGAGTGAACACTCATTTTTTTAGACGAAAGAAAAGAAATTTGATCCATTTGTGATATTTCACAAAAATATGCTTATGTACT